>NC_053023.1:717244898-717357785 GCF_003073215.2 Triticum urartu
CCATAACCGCGGGCACGGCTTTCGAAAGTTCAATCCCTGCAGGGGAGTCCCAACTTAGCCCATGACAAGCTCTCACGGTCAACGAAGGAATAGACCTCCTCCCAAGACGTTCCGATCAGACTCGGTATCTCGGTAACTCAAGACACTTCGACAGGTTAAAACAAGACCAGCAACACCGCCCGAATGTGCCGACAAATCCCGATAGGATCTGCACATATCTCTTTCTCAGGGCACACTCAGATTGTCTTAGGTACGGGTAGGCCAGCCCAGAGTTGCCCCTGGTGGCCACCGGCAGCTGACAGGTGGACCAACACTCAGAGGAGCACTGGCCCGGGGGGGGAATAAGATGACCCTTGAGTCTGCAGAACCCAAGGGAAAGAAAAGGCTAGGTGGCAAATGGTAAAACCAAGGTTGGGCATCGCTGGAAAAGCTTTAATCAAGGCGAAATATCAAGGGGTTCCCATTATAACCCAACCGCGTAAGGAACGCAAAATCCGGGAACATAACACCGATATGACGGAAACTAGGGCGGCAAGAGTGGAACAAAACACTAGGCGAGAGGCCGAGCCTTCCACCCTTTACCAAGTATATAGAGGCATTAAGATAACATAGCAATATAATGATATCCCAACAAGTAAATAAATGTTTCAACAAGGAACGGCCTCCAATCTTCACCTGCAACTAGCAACGCTATAAGAGGGGCTGAGCAAAGCGGTAACATAGCCAATCAACGGTTTGCTAGGACAAGGTGGGTTAGAGGTTTGACATGGCAATTGGGAGGCTGACAAGCAAAATGTAGGCATCGTAGCATTGGCATAGCAAAGAGCGAGCAAACTAGCATAGCAAAGATAGTAGTGATTTCGAGGGTATGATCATCTTGCCTGCACAGTTGTCAGAGTTGACTGGATCCTCACAAGCAAACTCAACGGGTTCCTCGGTAGCGAACTCGTCTCCCGGCTCTACCCAAACAAGACAAACAAGAAACAAGGATACAATCAACCACGTGCAAGGATCAAACGACATGATGCAATGATGATATGCTATGCGGGAGGCGATGCGGGATGCAAAAAAGTAAGATATGACAGGAAATACATGAAGCTGGCCTCAACTTGGAATTCCAAGGGTTCCACTGGAAAGATGAGATGAAATCGCTTGAAAACGATATAAAGATCATCGGAATCGGAGTTACGGTTTGGAAATGGCAAGCGATTCAAAATTGACACCGGTCTGCGATTTACAGCAAGTAGGCATCTAAATGCAATGAGATGAACATGCTACAGCCACCAAACACGACAACAAAATACATGGCAGGGATGCACACAAGATGCTTAACAAAATACTAGCACTGAGCCACGGCAAATTCATCCATTATGAGGTTCAAACAAGTATGGCAAAAACGCAAATGCAAAACAGATTCCAGACTTAGTGAAATTAACACTTGTCTGAAATTTCAGATCACGAAGCTCTCTTCGGAGCAGCAAAACAACATGATACATGACCTGATTAAGACAAAGAAGAACATGGCATGGAGATACTCAGCAAGCTTAACAAAAGACCCAAAGTGACCTGGGGCCAAAACGGTTCACAAAATATACTAACAAGCACACGAACATTGCTAAAACACAATCAGTTTTCAGACTTTGTGAAAACTGAGACATGCTGAAATATAACTCACGAAGGCATGTAAACGAGCTCGATGCACTCACCATGGTGCAAGGCATGGCAAGAAAAGCATACATACATTAATAAGGCACAAAATATAAGGTAGACATGGTAAGAACAATGGCATAGCATGCACGGATCAACTACAATAACATCGGCAAAATCGCAAACTAGTTGACGATCTGCCCAGATTCACCATGAAGCAAAAGTAGAGCTCAATTGACTCAAGCTAGGGTGCTCCAAAATTGCAAGTAAAGACATGGATGGATAGAGCATAACATGATTAACAAAACTCCTTTACTGATCATCCTCGAAAGAGGCACGGATCACTAGGAAACAAGCTGAACATATGGCATCATGAACTAAATAATCCCAGACTTAGTGAAAACAACTAAGTCTCTGAAAACAGATTTCCCGGGTGCCTCACTTTGCAAGCTTGTACAAGTCACCACACACATCCTAAAAATGCATGGGTTGCACCTCTGGAAAGAAGAGAAAATCCTTAACAAAACATATGAAGGACTCACAGGCATATCATGCACATAATAATCATGGCAAAAATGACAAAAGTCTAAGATGAACTAGCAGATCTGACAATTAACTCACGAAGCCCTCTTCTAACAGAATTTCGGGCATCAAGATGAACTCAAATGAAAATGATGCAATGGAATTAAATTATGTACTCGTCGAGGCGAACATTTTGATATACTATATGTCCAAAACGGAGCTACGGATGCAAAGTTACAGCAGGTAAAAGATCGCATAAAAATTAAGGGGGAGGAGAAAAGTCAACCCTTAGGGTTTCTCATATCCAGATCTGGATCGTGCACGCTTTACGAGGAACGCCGGAACACTATTCACCACCGGAGCACGGAAGTCGAGGTTCGCCGGCCGGAGACGGGGGAAGTCGCCGGCGAGGGAGAGGATGGCCGGGGCGGCGCGGCGCCCGGGCGGCAGCGGCGAGGCGGCGGAGAGGCAGGGCGGCGGCGGCCGGAGTTGGCGGCGGCGAGGTCGCCCGCGGTGGCGCGGTAGTGACCCGTGGCGGCGCCGGCCACCGGCGCTGGAGAGGGCGGCGACGGACGAGGTAGGAGGCGGCGGGCGGATCGGGTCGCGCGGGGGCCCGACTTGGGCTCCGCGGGCCGGCGGCTGTTGGCGGCGGAGGGCGACACGTGGCGGCGCTGGATTGGTCGGCGGCGGCGGCGCGAGTTGTCCGGCCGGGTCGGACACGTCCGGCCGACACGAGGGAATTTTTAGGGTTTCGTGGGGGAGGAGAGATCCGAAAAACGGGGGGCTATTTATAGGCATAAGTGGAGTTAGGAGAGTCCAAATGAGGTGCGGTTTTCGGCCACGCGATCGTGATCGAACGCTCTAGGACATGGAGCAGAGTTTGCTGGGTTTTGGGCCAAATTGGAGGGGTGTTGGGCTGCAACACACACGAGGCCTTTTTGGTCCCTCGGTTAACCGTTGGAGTATCAAACGAAGTCCAAATGACACGAAACTTGACAGGCGGTCTACCGGTAGTAAACCAAGGTCGCTTGGCAAGTCTCGGTCTAATCCGGAAAAGTTTAATCCCCACACACGAAAGAAAGTTAGAAATGGCCATCGGAGGAGAACGAAGCGCCGGAATGCAAAACGGACAACGGGGAAAATGCTCGAATGCATGAGATGAACACGTATGCAAATGCAATGCACACGATGACATGATATGAGATGCATGACAAAGAAACAACACACGGAGACAAATACCCGAACCTGAGGAAATAAATATAACTTGACGCCGGAAACGGCAAGAGTTGGAGTACAAATTGGGAAAGTTACATCCGGGGTGTTACATGGTTTTTCAACCATAGGTAAGTCCATCAAGAGTTCACGAAGCCACTCTGCTTCAACAGTGGCAGTGTCTAATGCTGTGAGTTCTGCTTCCATAGTTGACCTCGTTAAGATTGTCTGCTTGCAAGACTTCCAGGAAACAGCGCCACCATCAAGTGTGAAAACACGCCTTAATCTCATCAGCATCAGATATCCAGTTTGAGTCACTATAACCCTCCAGTACCCTTGGATACCCGGTGTAGTGAATCCCATAGCTCGCGGTGCCTTTCAAATAGCGCATAACTCTCTCAAGCGCATGCCAATGATCATCTCTCGGTTTTGACAGAAACCGACTCAGCTTGCTCACAGCAAAAGAGATGTTAGGCCTCGTGGCACTCGCCAAATACATAAGCGAGCCAATAATCTGAGAATACCTCAGTTGATCTCTAGCAATCCGTCGGTTCTTTCGAAGCAACACACTAGCATCATATGGAGTTGGAGAAGGCGTGCAGTCGCTATACCCAAAACGACTCAAGACCTTTTCCATATAGTGAGACTGAAGCAGTGTGATTCCACCATTCACATCTCTCAACAGCTTGATGTTTAAGATAACATCAGCTACTCCTAGATCCTTCATCTCAAAACAGCGAGATAAGAAATCCTTAACCTCCTTGATTAAATCAAGTTTGGTTCCAAAGATCAGTATGTCATCGACATACAGACAAAGAATAACTACTTCGCCCCCACCATAGCGATAGTACACGCACTTGTCACCATCGTTTACTACAAAGCCGACAGCAGTTAATGTTCTTTCGAACTTCTCATGCCACTCTTTAGGAGCTTGTTTAAGGCCATATAAAGACTTTAATAGCTTGCACACCTTTCCTTCCTGACCGGGTACTACAAAACCATCTGACTGATCCATGTAAATTTCCTCCTTCAACTCTTCATTGAGGAAAGTTGTCTTAACGTCCATTTGATGAACGAGAAGACCATGTGAGGCAGCCAGTGATAGTAGCACCCGAATTGTGGTCAGTCTAGCCACGGATGAGTAAGTGTCAAAGAAGTCTTCACCTTCTTTCTGGGTATAACCCTTGGCCAGAAGCCGTGCCTTGTACTTTTCAATCGTAGCATCAGGTCTAAGCTTCTTTTTGAACACCCACTTACATCCTACAGGTTTGCACCCATAAGGACGGTTAGTGATTTCCCAGGTACCGTTAGCTAAGATGGAATCCATCTCGCTACGTACAGCTTCCTTCCAGTAGTCAGCATCAGGAGATGCATAGGCTTCTGAAATAGTCTTGGGTGTGTCATCCACGAGGTACACAATGAAATCATCACCAAAGGACTTTGCAGTCCTATGTCTCTTACTCCTCACAGGAGTTCCATTGTCACCCTCAACAGGATTCTCAACGTGTTCCATCGCAATGGTGGGTTCAGGAATTACAGTGAATTCCTCACTAGATGGAGTAGGTATCTCCTGATTTGATGAACTCGACATATCCTTCATAGGAAATATGTCCTCAAAGAAAGTTGCATCATTCGACTCCATAATCGTACCAACATGCATGTCAGATACCTCAGATTTTATTATCAAAAATCTATAGCCGATGCTATGAAAAGCATAGCCCAGAAGAACACAATCCACGGTTTTTGGTCCAAGCTTGCGCTTCTTAGGAATTGATATATTGACTTTCGCCAAACAACCCCAAGTACGTAGGTAAGAGAGTTTCGATCTTTTCCTTTCCCATTCCTCAAACGGAGTCATGGTCTTATGCTTTGTGGGAACTCGGTTTAGGACATGACACGCAGTCATTAGCGCCTCCCCCCACCATTCCTTGGAAAGACCCGATGTGTCTAACATGGTGTTAACCATATCAGTTAGAGTTCGGTTCTTTCTTTCAGCTACCCCATTTGACTGAGGTGAGTAGGGAGGCGTCCTCTCATAGATTATACCATGTTCCGCACAAAATAGATCAAATTCATTGGAAAAATACTCTCCACCACGATCGTATCTAAGGCGTTTAATTTTTCGATCAAGTTGGTTCTCTGCCTCAGCTTTCTAGTTTTTGAAGAAAGTTAAAGCCTCATCTTTTGATTTCAGGAGATACACACAACAATATCTAGTGGAGTCATCAATCAACGTCATGAAGTATCTCTTTCCATCTTTTGTCAACACGCCATTCATCTCACAAAGATCAGAATGTATAAGCTCTAGTGGCTCCAAGTCTCTTGCCTCTGCAGTCTTATGAGACTTGCAAGGTTGCTTAGCTTGCACAAATACTTGGCACTTAGAGCCTTTGACACTAGAGATTTTTGGAATTAAATTCATATTGGCTAGCCGCGTCATGCAACCAAAATTAATGTGACAAAGTCGTGAATGCCAAATATCAGACTCATTGTTGTGGCAAACATTATTAATAACTTTAGTGTAAATATCTGACAAAGACAGGCGAAACAAGCCTCCGCTCTCATAGCCTTTTCTAACAAATTGTCCATACTTAGAAATTACAAATTTATTGGATTCGAAAACCAACTTAAAACCATCTCGACATAAACGGGAATCGCTAACGAGATTTTTATTTATGGACGGCACATGATGAACGTTCTTCAGACGCACAGTCTTCCCCGAAGTAAACTTCAGATCGACCGTACCAACACCTCGAACGATGGCATGTGACCCGTTCCCCATCAGCACGGGTGAAGTCCCTGTTGCCTGGTAAGAAGAAAACATAGAGGCATCAACACAAACATGTACATTGACACCGGTGTCAATTAACCAATCAGGGGATTGAAATACTGAAAGGATGGTAGGTAAAATACCGTACCCTGATTCCTTCATATCAATATCACCGATGACAACATTAGCGGACTTGCCGCTCTTCTCATGTTCGCGCTCCTCAAAGCGGTTAGGACACTTCGGAGCCCAGTGATTAGGATCACAACAGACATGACAAAGTCCTTTCCCCTTCTTATGAGAATTCTTCTTGAAGTTGGTAGAATGTGATGGCTTGTTCTTTGTATCAAACTTGCCTTTGCCCTGAGTTTTGTTCTTATTGTTTTTGAACTTGTTGGGCTGGGAGTTCTTCTTCTGTACCATGTGGGCACTAGAACTTCCCTCAGCAACTCGAGCACGTGTGTCCTTTGCTCTCGCCTTCTCTTCAACATAAAGAGTACCAATGAGATCCGCAACGGAAAACTCCTGTCTCTTGTGTTTCAGGGAAGTAGTAAAATTGTTCCACGAAGGTGAAAGCTTGGCAATGATGCCTCCGGTAACAAATTTGTCCGGCAACACACACTTGAAGTACTCAAATTCTTTTGCGAGCGACTGTATCTCATGAGCCTGCTGTACAACAGGGTGCTCATTAGTCATCTTGTAGTCATAGAATTGCTCCATGACATACAACTCGCTGCAGGCATCTAAGGCACCAAACTTGGCCTCGAGCGCAGCCCACATGTCCTTGCCGTTGTCAAACGACATATACGAATCCACAATGAAGTCATCAAGAACACTCAGAAGAGCGCCTTTAAAGAGGGTATCGATCTTCTCAAAAGCTTCCAGCTGTGCTGGATTAAGAACGCCCTCAGGCTTGCCCTTGGTGGCGTCATAGCAACCCATGGTCTGAAACCAGTAGACTGCTCTCGTGTGCCACCTCTTATATTGCGCCCCCCTTAAAGGCAGGCGGCTTCAGATGCGCAGCAAAACCACTCGGGGTAAATTACCTATAATCAGGTTTTTGGATTGTTAGAAATATGAGCAAATTACTACGAGATTTAATCTGAATAAATAAGAAATAGATCATGACAGCAATAGCAGAGATTAAACTAATCATGCAAACTAGCATAGTAGATGAACAGATCACATCTAGGGCACATACTAGAAACATGAATTTTACCACGATCTCGAACAGGAAGGATATAATCACATACGGTGCAGCGGGAGCAGCACCGCCGGCGTTGACGTTGTTGCCCATGTCGTCGAGGATGAGGTTGCCGAGGTCGGGGAAGAAGTCGTCGTTCGCGAAGTCGTCGCTGCCAGCAGTCGCGCGAGTGCGCTCCCCAAAAACCCGATCGCCCCTCTCCCGTACAGGATCACGAGAGGCGGGGTTCCGGAGGCCTGTTGTCCCTTCTCCCGGTGCACGCCGAAAGGAGGGATGGAGAAGACTTGCTTGGCGGCGCAATGATCTGGAACGGTGGTGAGAAACCATACGAAGCGGCGGCGGCTAGGGTAGACGTCTGTCTGACTATATAGTGCGGGCCGGATAGGTCGTGGGAGTAAACCCCTCGTCCGAGTCGTCACGATCTAAAAGAATCGGAAACGGTTCAGTAATTAACGCGTCCGTTAATTATTAATTAATGACTCATTAATTTTTTTCCAAGCAGCAAAAATATAGACAACGTGCATAGCTCTATCCTCGGCTCGGCTCAATCCCGCAACCCGCGGTGCGGCGCGTCGTGACGAGGCGTGGCGTGACGAGGCGAGCGAGTAGGTCTCCTTTTCTCATGCTCATACAAGTAGTAGAAGAGCTCATTTTATAAAGAGATACAACTCTCTCTCAACTTTCGAGGTGCGGATAAACTTTAATCTCACTCACTCTACTCACATGTGTGCATGAATGGGCCAAGAGAATTTAAGAATTTTAATTGGCCTTTGGGCCAAAGGCCAACTAGAAAAAATTTCAACATTCCCGACGCCTGCAACAGTCGACAAAGATCAGCATCAGCATCCCACGATTCCGACGTGGAACGAGCCAGCCCAGGGTGGGATCGGAGCTGCGGGTTCCGGGTTAGGGAAGGAGGGTGACGGCCGACCTGCGTCGCCGACGATGGTGTATGTGAAGCGGTGAGCGGATTGCATCTTCAGTCGCGGACTCTATCGCGGCGAGCGACGCGACGGCTGTTTGCTGGGTGGATTTGAGAAGCGTGGATTCGACTTGAAACATACTAGTACTAGGATACAGGGGAGACGAGACAAAGTCTCCTCTTCTTACGATTTGTAAGTTGATCGGATACACAACAATCAACGATTGGTTTTGTCTCTAACCCTGTCCACGTATATGCATTTCAAATGGAATTTAGACAAATCGGATGATTTTCATTTAAAACCGACCACATTCATTACATCTTCGACATACATTGTTAAACAAAAGCATCCGGACCCTAATGTAGGCTAAATCTTCGATGCCGCCTGTCCTTCCAAGTCCTTATTGTTCCTTTCAGTGTTCATGTCTTGGGGTCATGAACCCCGTAAAATGAAGGTGCAGTCCCGAAGAGAAAGAGTAGGACATTGGACACGAGGCGCAGCTGTTTCCCATGCTCGACTCCTCCTCGTTAGAGCACGACCTGGACATCATCGGTGGAGGTGAGGTCGGCAATGGACGTGGACAAACCGGCCTCATCATCATACTGACACCAATGGCGCGTAGCTGCCGGCTTCCTGTCCACAACCACCTGCATCGTGAGCACCGCCGCGCGAGCACTGCGCGCGGCCTCGTAGAGCGCCCGCTGCTTCTCAATGAAGTTCGGGTTCTTCGAGGCCATGGCCGCAATGGCCTCCGCGCTCGCGAACTCGCAGCAGATTTGGCCCTCGTAAGCCGGTGATGCGCGAGGAGGACGAGGTTGTACCGCTGCTCGGCCTCCACCTTCCGAAACATCGACACTGGTTGCAGCTCCAGCTGCTCCTTCGCCATGATGGCATCAAAGTGCCCCTATGCTCGCTCCATGATCAAGTCGGCATGTAATAAGCTCTTTGCAAAAGTTAATACAAACAAATTGGGATATTGTCATAGCATCATAAAATCGTTAGTCTTTCAGATGCAATGTGGACAGTGTGAGCGTATATATTGATTGATATTTTCCCTCTCGCAAGGCGACTAGGAAAAGCCTTCCTCCCTTCGATCTTCACCGGCGAGCTTGTGGATTCGCCTCCCCTCCGATGGTTGGTGACGGGGAGGAAATTTCTGGTGCTCGGATCCGGCTAGTAGAGAGGTAGGGTTTTAGTCCTCGCAGGGGCAGCGTTTGGACGGATGGCGGCGCTTCTTCTTCGAGTCGGTCTTCCGGGCTCCGATCCTCCTCAAGTCTCGTTGGGATGGATTAGACGGAGCTCCGGCGTAGATTCCTGCCAGCTCCTCAGGGCGGCGAGGTTAGGGTTTCTCGTCCTGCGTACACAACAGATATTTGGTGTCATCTTCTTCCCATCGATTCAAGGATTCAACGACGACGACTGTGGCTCGGGGATGCTGGTCCTTAGGGGTATGTGCACGAAGACTTTCCGGCTGTCATCGACAAGTTCGGCCTGGCTCCGGTGTGGGAGCGACGACGGCGACGCGTCGGCAGCTTGTTCCGGTAACGGCAATGGTCATTCGGTGGTCCATGAACCTCGATGTAATTTTTATTATGTTTGAGGTGTTTTGTACTTTCACTGAGACCTGATCCTTTTCGGCCAAAAAAAAACCTGGACAGTGTGATCCAAGGTGGATCATCTTTGAAACAGTGGCCGTCGACGGAGTTTCCAGTTATTGAAAGTGTTGTATCATCACGGGTGCATATATATTCTGACGAACCAAGTTACTGCGAGCCTAGCCACCATCGCTCTTTTCAGTGGATTTATTTGTGTGAGCAAGTAGTACATTGCACGGCTGCACCTAAGGGGAACTTATATTGCACTGTCGACGCGCACAAAATGCAGGGACCCTCCCTGGAAGCAGGATTGATGGAGTTCCTTACGGTACCAATCCTGTCGTCTCACAGGATAAGGTACCATAGCTAGCCATACAGAGATCTAGCATTAACATTCCTGCCTTCAGCCCTTCAGCATACGATTGTTCCGGTTTCGGAGGTTCAGCAGAACATGAGTAACTAATGGATTCATAACAAAAGCACTGCTTGAACTTGGGATCTCATATTGGTACCGCAACCTAATATATACATACACACTAAGTTACCACATACACTGCTCATTCGGTTTCTCAGCTTCATCGGTCACTGTCGCCCCAAATTTGCGCCATGAGTTCAGACCATGCTTGGCTGACAGCCAAAGTTTGGCTAGCCAGCATATTGGCATGCCAACATTCGGCAACTCCAAAGCTTGCCAAAAATTGCCAGGTTTCGAGAGGTTGGCAAAGTAAGTTCGTTGCCAACCAATTGATAGCCAATTTTTTGCCTTGCCTGCGTATTGGCAAGCCAATTTCCGACACCAAACCAAGCAGCAGTTACTCCTTCCATAGGATGATCCAGCTACACCTCCAGATTGGCTGGGTGTGCTCTCAGGCATATGTAAGAACCAACAAACTGCAACAAGTAGGATAACAAAATTATGTATTGTCAAACATAAACTGCATCATCTTAAGAAAGAGTATATTTCATGAAACTGTGCGTTCTGTTGAAACTGACGATATAATACTGTGTATGCTTCGAGTGACACACTACACACCCTTTTTGCCGAAATGACTGTGAAACTACAGTTCATATCCACCTTAATTCTAACCATTCAAACGCCATGAAGGAGAAGGCTGCGAGGAGAGATGTGAAATCCGACAGGCTGTGGCAGTGGCTTCAGTTCCTTGGCTATGGCACATTGGCACACTGCATATAACTAGGCTCCTTCTGCTCCGATTTTCACGGCCCACTTGCCATGTGTACTAACAAGAGCTACCTGTGTTCTTTGACTCTGTGCTGGTGTAACAAATCTTAAAGGAAATTACCATGCTATTTGGTCCCACCATGGGTGAAAGCTATGTCAGGAATGCTGTGATGAGCTCAGTCAATGCTGCTCTCCTATCCGGGCTGTGGAAGAAGCACTGTAAAGATCTTATATAGTTCATAAGCACGTTTGAAGATTGGTAAGGATTACTAGGCTACTCAGGATGTGGCAGCAATTATTCAAGGATACTATCATGTTTCCTAAGGATCAGTCCTCAAGCACTTGGCTATATGGAGTTACCAGAGATTGCAATTTTGCAAGGCAACTGAAGATACTGGACATGGCAGAAAGTCCGAAGTCCTGTCCCAGACGACAAGACTGAAACAAATGTGGCATGTCTATGTTGCTGTTCTCAGATTTGGGGAAACATATTATTTTGGTTTCACATTATTTAAGTACTGCTAGCAAACGATATTTGCCATGCTTAAGGTTAAGTATGTGATCAACTGAAGCTAAAAGATTTGCTACGGTTGTGAGCAAACTCTTAAGCCTTGATTAGAAAATTTTGGGGTCGGGGCATTGTCCTGAATTCCCAGGCGGCCTATTTGGCCCCAAAAAATACAATCCGAGTATCTTTGATTAACACCAACAGAACCTAAAACTTGAAAACGACAAGGCAAGCACTTGACTGACCTTTTCAGATAAATCAATGACACCATCTTGGACTTTCTTGTATACTGTTTCTGCGGTAATAACGAATGCCTACATTACATAACAACGTTAAGATAATCTCCAACAGAAAATAAAGTGCAATTGTACACCCAATGTACAAGGGATAAACCATTACCTCTTCAACATTTTGTGTGATTTTTGCAGAGGCCTCCATGAACACCAGATTGTGCCTCCTGGAGAACTTTCGCCCTTCCTCATAGCTGACCGCACGCATGTGAGACAGGTCGCATTTGTTCCCGATCAGCACAAATGTTACGCCGGCTTTCGACAGCTTTCTTGCTCTTGATAGCCATATAGCAATATGATCAAAGGTCTCCCTCCTGAAGCAAGGTCGGTGAAGCGTTAAGGACCATCGGATGCACGAAGCAAACGCCGCAGCAGATATGTTTGACAACCCATTGAGAGGTACCTTGTGATATCATAAACCAAAATGATACAAGCAGCTCTGTAGTAGCATTGGTCAACAGCAGATACGAATGATTCGTGGCCAGCCTGCAAAGCCAAGACATGATAATACGAGATGAATATGCTTCAGAAGAGCAAATTCAACAAGCATGGTACGTAGAAAGACGCCATGAAAAGGCATGAAAAAGCATAATTTAATTGTGTTTTAACCAAACAGTTTGGCAACTATAAAACCTTTACAATTTGAATAAGCAAGAAGTGAGTACATTACAGATACAAAGGGAGGGATCAAGTGTGGCATTAGGGCAGAAATCTTGTTCCTCTCACCGTATCCCAGATGTGAAGCTTGATGCGCTTGTCGTGGACGGTGAGGGTGCGCGTGCTGAACTCGACGCCGATGGTGGGCTCGTGCGCCTCCGGGAACGCCCTGGCCGTGAACTGCCGCTCCAGGCACGACTTCCCGACGCCTGCAACAGTGGATAGATCGCCGTCAGCCAGCACCCCGCGATTCGTACGTGGAACGAGCTAGCCCTGCTCGCCGGCCATGCGGAACGGCGGGTGCCGGATTAGGGACGGGGGGGAAGACGATCGACCTGGGTCGCCGATGACGGTGTACGAGAAGAGGTGATCGTACTGCATCTTCGGTCGCGGATTCGATCGCGACGAGCGACGGCGATCCTCTGTTTGGTGGGATTCGAGAGTTGATCTGATTGGTTGGGGCTCGGCTAGGTTGTGTCAAGGCATCTCCAACGGATGGATGCGGCAGGGTGGGGTGGGGTGCGGTGCGCCAAAACCGCCGTCATGTGCGGTGAGGTTGTTCGGCATCCCACAGCTGCTCCGCCCCAGATGCCAACTCCGGTCAGGAGCATCCAACCACGAGAGGTTGGGCGGCGCAAGGGAGGCCCGGCCACGGCCAGCAACGCCGACGGGCACCATCCGGCGAACCCGGGCCAGCGCTAGAGACAGGGGCCAAAACTTTTGGATCAGGGCCAGCTTCCAACAAACACCTGATGCAGTCGGCCATGGCATCAGTTGCTGCTTCCAACTAATGGAGTGGAAGGCCCTACCAGCATTCATACCCAAATAAATCCATGAAGGCATTCTCTGCCCGTCCACGGAAGAAAAACCCATGGGCAAAAAGTTGTGCCCATGTCCATGCCTGATCCATCGGGTCCTCTCAACACGTATACATAATACCTCAATAAACAGAAGAAAAGAAAAGAAAAAAGCATATCAATTCTAATATTTAGCACTTCAGGTAATAGCAAAGAAGCACAAGTGGCAAACACATAAATTCTCAGTCTCGGCTTCTCACAAAATGACATCGCACGCCATCAAATAAGCACAAGTACAGCCGCGAGACAAACATAAGTGCATCGCAATTCTCATTTATAAATAAAAGGACGACAGTAGCTTCTAGGCATCATCTTCGGTTCTTCGCCTCTTGGCAGACTAGTCTTCGGTTACCATAGATTCAGAGTCATCCTTGAAGTGAACAGATCAAAAGCACAACAATTAAAATCATGGAAATAAAAATAACAAACATTGCAGCATATAAAAATCCAGTGTAAGGAGTGTAATATGTTACCATCATTTCTTCTTCATCATCAAGAACACTCTGAAACACTGCACAGAGGGTCGAATTGCCGTCCCCTAATGCAAAGATACAAGTGATTCAGGAACAAATAGCTATTGTGAAATGTGAAGTAAACAAACGATCGAAATTCAAGAGGATCAATTACCAATCATGTCAGCACGGGACCAAGCCTTCATACACATAATAGCTTCTACCATGCTTGGCGCGAGTTGGCCACGATGTGGACTAAGCAGTCTGCCCTTCGTATTAAAGGCTGATTCTGATATCACAGCTGACGCAGGGATAGGCAATATATCACGAGCAATTCTTTGCAAAGTAGGATACTTTGCACCCCCATACTTCCACCAAGTCATGATGTCTTCGTCTGGCATTCTACGGATAATTTGCTCTTCCAAGTACAAGTCCAATTCTGTCTGCACTGGAGAAGCACCGATAGTAGGCCGTGAGGACATATATCGATCAAATATGTCCATAATGTCATCTTCTCCACCAGCTCCTGAAGCAGCACTGCTAACAGCCTCTGATGTAGCCACAAACCCATCAGCTTCTTGATATTGTTTCAGCAAATCAGTCATTAACTTCCTTATTTTGGCAACTTCCACAGCTGCATGTTCCGTTCCATAGAGAGAACCAAAAATAGCTTGCAACATATGAAGCTTGTACCTTGGATCAAGAACAGTTGCGACAGACATAAGATCAAGTACATCTTTCCAATATTTGTCAAATTTCCGCTTCATTTCCTCAGACATAGTTTGCACAAGCTCACTGTCACTAGCAGCCCATCTCCGTATTGCCAACTGAATGCAACATATTTTACGAAAGAACATATTTGCAGTAACATATTTAGTGCCTGAAAATGACTCGCTGACATCATAGTAAATTTTAAGCCTAACACAAAGTTCCTTGGCAAACTTCCAATCATCTTTGGTTGGACAACAACTAAATGATTTCTCGCGTTCCTTTAGTGTTTCAAAAATCTCAATGTATTCTAATGCAATAGTTAGCATTCTGTATGTTGAATTCCATCTGGTTTTACAATCAAGAAACAACCTTTCCTTGTATTCAATGTTCAGAGTCTGTGCCATTTTTTCAAATTTATCATGTCTCCCAGGAGTAGCTGACCAATATGCAACACTATCACAAACCCGTTCTATACTCTTCTCCATGAGATCCATGCCATCTTTCACAAACAGATTAAGCATATGTGCACCACAGCGCATATGCAGATATATACCCTCCAATAGAAGAGATTTCAGATCCAACTTATCTGGCAAATGTTCCATAGCTTCATCACTTGGTATACAATTGTCCAGAGTCACCGTCGATATCTTTCTCTCGAGATGCCACTCAACAAGGGACTCATGCAGTGCTTGACATATGACTGCAGCATTATGTGGGCAAGGCACATAAACAAACCTGAGACAAATGCAAAGTAAACACTTCAGATTGATACGGTAGTTTTACACTGATTAAGGCAACATCTCAGATTGCGATGATTAAACAAGCATTTCAGATTTATAAGGATTAGAAAAGAACGTTTTTTTACCTCAACATAAAACTCTTGAGTTGCCAAGATTCATCAAGGAAATGTGCAGTGACTACCATGTAACCTCTCTTCTGATGTTCTGCAGTCCACATGTCTGTACTGATGGCGACTCGACCTTTAAAGTCTGCAAAATACTTCACCATCTTATCCTTCTCGGCCGCATGCGTACCCAAAATATCTTTTCTAATGTCATTTCTTGATACCATCTGAAACATTGGTTGTAATGCGTAACACAGTTTCCGAAAACCCGCATGATTGACGATAGACAGAGGGTAATCATGAGCACAGATCATCATCGCAAGATGTTTCCTGGCAACCTCTTGATCAAACAGAATATCCTCCCAATCGGCTTCCCCGCCGTCAAAAGCCTTTGACAACCTTGATTCCTGTGGGGCTGCCAGTGCATGCCAATCAGCACACGACATCAGGTGGTCCTCCAGGTGTGACGTGCCACCTGCAGCTTCTGCAGGAAGAATTTCGGCACAATAGATGCACTCGGCTTTCCATTCCCCATCGACAAACAGTTTCTCGAAATCGCTCCATATGAATGATGGAGAGGTAATATCACTAGCAGTCATAGAACTTACGCTGGATGTTCAGTTTAGTGTTTAAACTTTAAAAATACGGATTTATGGTCATTCAACTTGTTGTATGGTGCAAATACGGTGCTTTCTAATGTGTCCGGCGTAAAAAATAAAGAGTACATTTTTTCGGACAACTCCCTGGATTTTTTTAATAACGCAAAAAAGCCTAGGTGAGTATAAAAGATAAATACAAGCCGGGAGGATTCGAACCAACGGCCAACAAAAGACGCGCACACGCTGTAACCACCAGAAACAATGTCATCTATGGAAGGGATAACTAAATCTTGTATTCCTTCTCTTGTAACACGTGGGTCTGTCAACTCTAATGAAATATGATCAGTGCAGCCCATTATGCACCTTCGACTTTTTTTTTGAATGTTGTATGTAAATTATGATCTCAGTAGTAAATAATGTTTAAAATTCACGTGTTATAAATATTGTAAATAGAAATGAAATAAATTTCTTTCAGAACTGTTAATATATTATTTAAAAAATATTTATTAATTACAAAAATGTTTGTATAATTTAGAATAATACAAATACTTGTAAAATTGCAATTCAAAAATACTATTCGAATTGTATGAACAATTCAATAATTGTATGCACATTTGTATAGTTTCATGTTCGTATAGATATTCATAATTAAAAATTTAAACTTTTGATATGAATATACAGTCATGCCTAATATAATACACAGGTTTATATTCAAATGTTTTATTCACAAAGGATTGTTTGTATGCATAATACTCTAACACACCAATATTTGAACATAATTTTATTACTTACATATCTCTCCGCCTCCTACTTTTACTATATATATATATATATATATATATATATATATATACTGTTCATTAACACATAAAAAATCCATGGAGTTATCAGAAAAAATATATTGCAGCCACTGACATGTGGGCCACTCCCATACTGGCATGCCATGTAGGAAGTTGTACGCCGGATACAATACAAAAGCACCGTATTTGCATCACACAGCAAGTTAGATGACTACAAATCCGTATTTTTAAAGTTTTAGCACCAAACTGAACATCCAACGCAAGTTACATGACTGCCAGTGATATTACCTCAATGATGGAAGCTTTCTTCTCTTATTGCCAACTCTGACAGACCCATCAGTGGCACCTTGTGATGCTTCTTCAGCACTAGTGTCCGGTGTGGCATCTGGAGTTGAATGTCCAGCCACATCTGAGCTCCGTGCTGCCGGTGCGGCGCTGGTTTCAGAAGATGCCATGCAAACTTGCTCTCAGATATCAACCCTACAAGAACACATGAAGTAGTAAGGTTGGTGCTAACACGAATAGGAATCAGACCTAAAAATCGGAAAACAGGAAGCGTAAATAAATGGCGTACATTGGCTTCATGGCAGAGGAATTAGATCGATACAAACATGAAGCATATACTGATATTATTACCACAAATGTACTTATTCTATCAATCGCGTCAGATCAGGCTAAAATGTCCTCGGTTAGTGTAGCACTAATATCGGATCGATGAAGGTGTGAAGGGAGGGGGAACTCACTGTGGACTCCTCCAGTCCGGTACTCGCGGCTTGCCGACCGTCGGCGGCGTCTTGCTCCGCCGCGCGCCGTCCGTGGTCCTCCTGTGCGCCTGCGCCCCCCGGCCGTGTGCGCTGCTCCACGGCCGGTGGAAAATACGTGGGCGTGGCCGGTGGGCTTCGGCCCTTGCGGCGGCGCTCGTCGGATGGGGAAGGGGGAAAGAAAGAAGAGAATGGGGAGAGACAGAGATGGGTGGCGGCGCGGCGAAACTCGGGGGACTGCCGCCCTTGCTGGAGCACTAGTACGACGATACATCTCTCGGGGTCCACATGTCATACAAAAAACAATTATTATTGACTGGGAGGGTCCGTGAGATTTCCTTGTTCATAGATATCAATATTCATGGATACAACATCTAAAAAAAAATCATGGATACAATTGTTGCTGACCATATTGGTCAGATCATCAGAATGAACACCCAAACAACAAAAGCAACAAAATCAAGATAAGCAAAGGCCATACAAGTGTTAGCCATTATTGTTTAGGGCCTCTTTGATTTGCATATTGGTCAAACTGAACACACTAACAACAAAGCAACAAATTCAACAAAATTAAAGCCATACAAGTGTTAGCCATTATTGTTTAGGGCCTCTTTGATTTGCATAACTCTTAGTACAACAAAGGAATGGAAAAATATGTGAGAATGCAAACTAGTTCAGATTTTTTAAAGTTTTATAGTTTAACGGACAAAATATCATCCGATTTATGTAAATTATATTGAATTGTCAGTTTGCATGAATTTCATCTTGTTTGTATGATATTTGTCAGTCTGGTTTAAATTTTGTTTGCATCGCAAGCAGAGGTATAGGGCAAGCATTGGATGGCCGGCTGATATCGATGTCCCATACTCGCCGACGGTCAAATACTATGTCCGTTTTGAGGACCAGGGTTGGAGATGACCTGAGTGTTTTAATCCCACAAACTAAACGACCACAGGAAAAATCCTTTGAACCAGTATTCACAAAAAAATAATCCTTTGAACCAATGAAGCTCTCTTATCCTCAATGCTGTGCCAACAGACATACAAAGGGACTAATATCAATCCAGATGTCTCACAGAATACCGTACACGCAGCTTGTCATATACTCCCTCTGTCCCAAAATTAACTTTATACTAACTTTAGTACAAAGTTGTTCTAAGCTTACGACACTTATTTTGGAGCGGAGAGAGTAGATGCTTGACCATTTGTGAAGTTCAGTACCGTACAGCTCTAGTCTCAGAGACTAGCATTAACATACGATTGTTCCGTTTTCAGAGGTTTCACGGAACATGAGCAGCTGAGCTAATGGCTTCGTTACAAAAGCACAGCATGAAACTTGGAATCTCATCTGGGCAGCGCAACACCTAATACATACACGCTAAGTTAACAAGTCCAAAAGACCAAAGGATCCTACTGCATAAACTTAGGATTTCACAGCTTCTTCTGCTTCCATTGCCCCATTTTCCGCCATGAGCATTCTGTACACCCTCCTAGAGTATACTGGTCCCACCTTTTTGCTTTCCTCGCCGAGGCTATCTTCATACTTCAGGTCTTTAAGCAAAAGCTCCTTCTCGCGATTCTGATACATAAACCGAGTTATGAGCACCTGAAGGCATTACAGTCAAGCTATTGCAGAACATGGTAAGAGGTTGGCACTCACACTTTTATTGGGATCCATATATACATTCAGAAGAGACCTCATGGTACCATACTTCTTCCAGATTGCCAGGGCTAGCCTTGGCTTGACTTTTGGGATAGCTAGTAAAGACATAAACCTGTCGCAGACGAGAGGAATTAGCACAGGATACCCTGCAAACATGTTACTCTCATCTAAAAAGTTCAAAGTCAAAACTGGTGAGTTAAAAACTACTATGGAACTGCAGTTGGATGGATAGTTGGAGGCTAAGTCAAGTTTTGTTCATGCTTAATATGGCCACAACTAACCTTAAGCAAATTACGCCGACCACAAAACCCTTGTGCACTACCATTTATTTTACAAAAGTTCCACCATATGACTGAAGGTTTATTTATTTATTTTATACCCTAGTCCATTACCATTTGTTGTACAGAAGTATAATTCATTTGTCATATTAGTTTAGACCATCAACCAAAATTCCATTTCGCAAAAGGAAAACAAAGGTAAGGACCAAACTGCAGGTGAACTAATGCAGAAAGTGATAATAGTGGAAATGTGCTCCTTAACATAGATCAAAAAACAGGAACAGAACAGTTTTAAACTTAATAGGGGCAGCCCGGTGCATGTAGCTCCCGCTTGCGCAGGGTCCGGGGAAGGGTCCGACCACTTTGGGTCTATAGTACGCAGCCTTTCCCTACATTTCTGTAAGAGGCTGTTTCCAGGAGTTTTAAACTTAATAGAAAAGGAAAAAAATAACACAGAACATTAAATGGAAATGCCATTTAGTATATACTTCCAAGCACAACTTACCAAGTATCCTTCTTAAGCTGATCTTTATTCACAAAATCATTTGGGACTATCACACCATTAGTTTGCACAGATAACCATGACAATTGCTTCCTGTGGAACAGTTAAAGGGAACATTAATAAAAACATGCAACTGCTACAAACAAACCTGCAACTAGTGGGGATGAAAGTTATATTTGAATTGAACTATCTGACAGTAGCTTATATTGCGTAACACATTTGTAGGCATTAGGAGGTACGTGTTACATTTTTTTTAGAGGGAGAACAGTCGACACAAACTGGCTGCTATATGGAACATCAAGGTCACAATAGAGGAGCTATAACAGAGGTCAGAGATGGAGGCACTGTGTTTTGCTATCTTTCTCGGCAGAAAGTTTACAGTGTTAGAGGTGTGACTTAAGTGTCTAAAGGAACCTTGACATATTTATCCCCTTATTTTGTCAAATGAAGGACCAGCGACTAGCAAAGAAGCATGTGAACTGAAATTCAAATTAGTGAGGCTGAAGTGAAAAAAAAAGGTACCAAACCAGTTCTAATATGAGGTACATCCATCTATAATAAAAAAAGCATGTACATGACAGCTGTAGAAATAAAATGACTGCCTTATACGCAGTTAATAATGTATAATACCAGAATCTAGTACTCCCTCCGTCTAGAATTACTTGTCACAGAAATGGATAAAAATGGATGTATCTAGAACTAAAATACATCTAGATATATCCATTTCTCCGACAAGTATTTCCGGACGGAGGGAGTACATGGCATATGTATACAGGTATACCCTTACTATGATTGAATTGATCTGATATAGAAATGTCTGAACAGGAGCAACCACAGAAAGCAATTAAAGAACAGGGAAGTAAAAAAAACAGATAAAATTGCAAGAAAGAGCAAAGACCATCTGAAGTTAAACATCCTTATCTAAAAATGCAACTTGCCTGAATTTGCATTTTGCAAGACTAGTTGTCAAGCGAACAACGTGCTCTGCTAGTTGATCCTCATCTGCGCAATCCTTGGAATGAACTCTATCGTAGTGTGTTACTAATTTGCACAAAACCTACAAAATAAATCAATTACAAATTTTAGTTAGGAAAGTTCAGGAAAAATCTAATACAGTTGAAAACTGACCTGTTCCACAGGTGGACGTTTCCATCTATTAGAACTGTCGGAATTCTTATACTGGCTTTGCTCTCTGAAATGCCAAAATAAAAGACAAGGCATTTTAGCAAGATTAAACTATGGGAAACTGATATATTTTCTGTACATAAAAGCTACATTAGAGGAAATATTGAATAACATGATGCAGAACAACCATGCAAGTCAGTTCTTTCCTTCCTAGTCATTTTTATGCATCCATGATGTTAGTTATGGTTTATAGAATAAATAGGATAAAAGGACATTACAACCAAGCTATCAGTGGCACGGAAATAGCAGTGGGGAACCCCCCTAGTGTATAGCTCAGGTAAACACACACCAATGAGGAGGTAAAATTAGCATGCCAAAGTTACCAATAATGTTGTCAGCTACTTTCTGCTGTGCACTAAGAACTATCAGTCATTGGCAAAGAAAAGGACCACATAGATAAAACAAAAACAGTTGGCATGGTAATTCAGACTTAGATGAACCAACCTATCATATATATATTTCATCAATTTATGAGTGACATAGCAAATGGTGAAAGTTGGATAGAGACTTTGAGCTTCGAGAACATGATCCAAGAACTTTCCACTGCTTATAAGATCACAGAATTCCTCAGCTTGGAGCACAAATAGGATATATGGCTCCAAAGCTGGCTCCTGCATAAAAGACATGTCACTCTTAGGATATACTCCCTCCGTTCGGAGATAAGTGACATGGTTTTAGTTTAAATTTGTACTAGAACCATGTCACTTATTTCTGAACGGAGGTAGTATATAAACACGATGAGGTCATGGTACTGACATTTGCACAAAGATATACCCTCTCCTTCCGAAAATATAAGGTGTGGTTGACTTTTCAAGGTCTTTGATGCACGACTTTGACCATTAATATATACCAAAGTGCATTGATTGAACATGTATAGATTATATCTGTCATATTTGTCTTGCAAAATAATTCTAGTACATGTCTTTTAACTCTTTATAATAATTTTGTAGACATGCAATAAGTAAAAAATCATAGTCACAGTTGTGTGATGAAGACCGGAAAAAGTCAAACGCGCCTTATATTTTGGGAAGGAGGGAGTACCATTTTAGGGCATTCATGACGTGGTTACAATGATAATGAATTTTCCATTCCGTGTTGCCTTGGCTCTATGTCTTGTTGCAATTTTGCGCCACAAGACCATGTACAATGCAACGTGCTGAGAGAGGTGCTTGTAAAAATAAACCCTTTTTTGCTTAAGCACCGGTGCTTGTTTTTATAACAGAGGTGCATAAGTAAGCATTTGTGCTATACAAATAAATACTCATGCAAGTTTTGGAAAACACTCCCACAAGGACACAAATATAAAGTTGAACATGATCAATTTCATATTTTGTGCATTGAAATATTGAAGGAACTGAAGTATGAATTAGGCATGGGCAGAATTGACTGACTACTTAGCTACATGACTAGCACTATCTAAATCATAAGCATGTTTATGTCAGGTCTGTAAGGATACATCTAATCACCTACCAAGCATAGATAAAATTTAACCCCAAAAAAAAGCAAACTGTATTTTTCCCAAGAATAAGTTTTACCATTTTAGAAAGGCATGTTGTTGAGCATCAACTAAGTTATAGCACAGAAGTAAACAATTAGGTCACTGAGCCAGCACTAATAAGAAAATCTGAGTTCTGGCCTTCTGGCGCTGGGTCACAAATCCTTACAAACTAAACTTGACCAAAGAAAGTAACGTCACAATATGACAGCTACCATATGACTGATAAGCACCTGATCATTTGGAGAAACCATCTTCCACAAAATTGATCCCCTCATTGGATTACGCTCAACATGATAGGAAAGTTTCTTTTCTGAAAACATTGTCAGGAGAGCACCTGGTTGCAAAGGTCCAGTTATGTCAGCAGTAAAGAAAGTTAAAGACGATGCATGATAGTAGATACTAACATGGCATTTCGATATGACTAGCTTGATTTGTCATGGTTTAGTATACCTCCGATTGAGCCAGTTTCTATGACCTTTGAGTCGATCTTGGCGACAATGGATTCTAAAGCACGTTTGCCTGAAGCCCATTCTGCTTTTTCTTTGGCCGACTTCTTTTTCTCTGCTTGTTGAATTTTATTAGCTTCTTTCTCCAACCTTTTTTCCTGCAAATATATAGCACCCTCTCAGTATTCTCTATTCACTGTCAAACGCCACAACAAACATGTTCCTCTGTAAAATACTTTACAAGCCAAACCTCTCGCTGTCGTTTCTTCTCTTCAATCATTTTATCTTTCTCTTCTTTATTTAATCTCTTCTGTCCCTATATATAATACACAAAAGCCTCTTATTTAAGTTGCATCTTTTGTGAAACTGAACTAATAAGTTGCATGCTCAATCAGCCAGACATGTTTTACCTTTCTTTCTTTGATCGGTGGAGCATTCTCTTCCATGTTGTCGTCATCCTGTTCTTGCGGAGAAGAATTTCCACAGGGTAAAATCAACTTGACCAATGGCTCTGTGGTCCCAAAGTCATCCAACTCATCATCACTGTCCAGAGATATTGGACAAGAAGCTCCTGTAAGGCACAAATAAGAGTTACTTGGTCACTCCTACAGAACTGTACACAAATTATGATGAGTCCAGACACCAAAACATGCCTTCATCAAGTAATTCATGAGTGGGGATAGAGTGTCTCCCACATAAGAAATGAAAAAAAGAACTCTCTAAGAGCTAGGAGTTGAGACTCTTGGTTTTGGTATAAATGGGATATGGGTATCTAACAATAAATAGTACTATAAGTGGGCAGCTGGGTAAGTGGATATACAGTGTAAGTGTTATCACTTATCAATGAACCAACGTGTTATCCAGAAGCCAAATATGATAGAGATGAACTTGAGTGGTCAAAAAGCCCATTTATTCTCCATGAACTCAATACAGGATTAGTGATTTCATGTTTCCTTGGTCAGTTAAGTCATCGAAGGAAATTGCTGCTGTTTGTCCTGCATGTGACAGATGTTGAAACAAATGTGGACCAATAAATCAGCTCAAACTGCGCAGCACAGCGAACAACGGATATCTTGCCTATCTGGTGTAGAAATTACCGGTCACAGTACAAGCATTAACTTTCACAAAATCGCCAGCGTAGTCCGATAGACACAACACTTTAAGCAGTGTATCATTAGAATTCTTAGAAAAACTGCCTCGCTTGATGAGGAGGAGCTACATGACTTGCATCCTAACGCATGACTAGAACTAATTTCATATATTTTGCCACACAGCAACTTCAATAAATAAATCAGGTATTACTACTTCATAGTGCTCAGCAAGACGGTCACCACTCAGTTCTCAGATCTAGAAAAGGAAAAGGGCTAAAAGCTAAGTCGAGAAACTTCACCAGAGGATTCATGCACGCGGCCAGTCGAAGAGGAGCCTGGGACGCTGGAGGACCCAGTCGAGCGCGGGGTGGCGTACGCTGGCGGTGTCGCCGCAACAGCAATGTCCGGGATCTCCGGAGCGAACGGCGAGGGAGGCGTGTCGTCGAGGAGCAGGATCGGCGTCGGGGACGGGCGCCGCCTCGGCGGGGGAGGGGGCGTGTCGTCGTCGAGGACGATCGGGGTCGCGGACGCGGATGCGGAGGCGCGCCGCTTCGGGACGGTCGGGGAGGGGGTGAAGGCATCGAGGAAGTCGAGAGAGTCGAGGGCCGCCACGGGCGAGGGAGTGGCGCGCCTCTTCGGGGCGGGAGGGGAGGGGGAGAAGGCCCCGAGCCAGTCCGGAGAGTCGAGGACCGCCGCGGTCGATGGAGTGGCGCGCCGCTTCGGGGCCGGCGGGGAGGGGGAGAAGGCCCCGAGGAAGTCCGGGGAGTCGGCGGCTGCCGCGGGCGGGGGAGTGGCGCGGCACCGCCTGCCTGAGAGGAGCGCGGGACGGGAGGCGGCCACGCCGACGCCGTCGTCGTCGTCGTCGTCGATGATCTCGACGACCGGGGCCTGGGGCGCCATCGTCGCTGCCGAGGTTCCGCGCACGCAGTTGGATTTGGGGATTCTGGGGCGGTTTCTGCCGAGATGGCGGGCTTTTCGATTTTTGGGGGTTTCGCGGTTCGGTGGATTGGCTTCTCTGAGACGGCGGCGGGCACTTTGGATGGAAAAAATAATAATACTCCCACGTTTCTTGATATAAGGTGTATAGATTTTATAAAAAAAAGTTCAAAATATAAGATGTCTTGCGTTGCACCACTCGTTTGAATAATTTTTTTAGGAATTTGATTACATTTACTTATATTAGGCAAACTCCTCTATTTTTCTCATGTCAATTAGTTAGGTGTAATCTCACCCAAAACTTGTGAAATTTTTACTCCACGTACGTTCTTTAATTTTCATGCCAAAAACTATACACCCTATATTTACAAACGAAGGGAGTAATAAACAAGGATCTCTGAGACAGAGCAAATCACTGTTGCTCGCGAGACTATACCTGGCCATCTACCGGGCCAGACCGGGCCTACTGAAGCCCGTGATAGAAAACCTAGGCCCGAGCCCGGACCGGCCCGGTCACCGGGCTTGATTTTTGGGCCCAATTCCGGCCCGAAAGTGTTAAAGCCCGTCGGGCCACGGGTCGGGCCCCTTCAGTAAATCACAAAAAACAGCGGGCCTAGACCCGAGCCCGGCCCGGATGCAGCGTCGGGCCAAGCTGGTTCGGGCTTTTTCATGTCGGACCGGGTCGGGCCAACCGGGCTGGGCTGCCCATGGCCAGGTCTATTGGTGACTGATGTATGAACCTATCCCGATGTCATGGCCGAAATTGACTTTTGGTTCAGCAGGTCCCATCTCTTCCGTTTCAACATTGTCAGTGGATCGTATAAAATCTATAGTTGATCTCGCTAATGTAATTAACATGCAACTATGCCATCTCAAGTGTAACTATGCATCAGAAAAGGCTCATCTTAAAATGCAATCATGCATGCAAAAAAAACTTAAGGCCTCCTTTTTTGCGGGTGAAAAGAGTGTACATTAATTAAGTAATGTGTCTACACTCAGTTTCACAAATCATACATAAATCCTCTGGCCCAGAACTAAACCAAATGGTTGTACGCTGAGAACATCGTCCCATATGCGCCATATAGTGAGCAGCAGCATTACATGGCCTGCCTACATGCACGATTTTGTGACATCGAATGCCATGCAGCAGGCTCTTCACCTCCTCTACCATATTAGCCACAGCTGATCGATTCATGCATATGTCATTCAGCATGTCCACTGCTTCTTTACAGTCAAGTTCAATGATCAGGTTGTTATCAGTGTGAGCGAGTGCTAGACCGATTCCTTCGAGGCAAGCAGCTAGCTCCGCCTCAAGCGGCGAGTAGCATGAGCGGAGATAACGACAGGACGAGAAAATCACAGCTCCCTTGTCGTCCCGCAACACCATTCCAGCTCCTCCCGTACTCTCTCCATGCACATAGGAGCCATCCACATTGAGTTTTGCGCATCCAACAGGAGGCTTCATCCACCTATGCACCTCTGTTTCAGCATGTGGCGACCTGGTCTGAATGTTGGTTGGTTGGCCTGCACACTGTAACACCATCTTACCCTTCGTAATATCCCCCTTGGGATACTGTTTTATGCACATAAGGGACTCGATGTATCCATTGAGAAAGCGTCTCGACGTCTCGACGAGTGGCGCTGGCTTGTGATGTGTGACCTCATTCCGGCAGTGCCAAGCATGCCAGAAAGTCATCAAAATGATCATGCGCTGGGTCTTATTGCAGCCGGCTAGGAGGTGTAGTAGCCAGTCCTTCCCGGTGTACTGAATATCAGCTCGAACTGGTAAAGGCCAAGACTCCCTCATGGCGTCCCATAACGCACCCGCCATCGGACATCTGCATACGGCATGGAAAGTATCCTCCCGTTCAACGCCACAAACAGCACACATGTCAGTTTTTTCGACGGTTCTACTTTTTTTATTTTCCATAGTCGCAAGGGTATTCTTAGCCAATCTCCAACCAAAGATCCGTAGTGGAGGAACAGAAATTTTCATATAGTAGCACACTTAGAACCTTTGGTTCAGAGGAGTATACCAAGAGAAAAATGGAATAAACTTTCCTTTGGTCCCTGTTATAGAAAAAAAACTCATAAATTTACAATCCGCTTGGACCTCTCTTTTAAATTCATATGCGAGAAGAACACATGCTAATTATCTTTCCATGTGGTTCTTGATGTTTATTTGACTCTAATTATTAGGATTCTTGTGTTTTCCTTATTCCTATGAACCAAACATCCAAATCCGTAAAATCCATACGTTTTTTCAGTCCCGTGTTTTACACATGCATTTCTATCTAATTCATATGTGTACTTTCATTTCCAAAGAAGGCATAAATGTTTTTCATTACATTATTTATTTACATTTAATAAATATTTATTTGCATTCACGTGTATTTATAGTTTTTGTTCTTTTGTTATTAATTTAAAATATTCATGTACATATAACCAAATCTCGTTGAAATAGATGACAAGCAATTTCCATGGCAACACATAGGATATCGTCTAGTCTACTTTAGGTACCAGAGTATTACATAATGCATGTCTTGATTCATGCAATGGATATGTATTTCGAAAAGAAGGTTCCTAGCATGAACGCCAATTATAGTGAAAAGGGGGGACACATGATAGTCAAACTTAAACACTCATAGAAGAGTTTGAAAATGCAAGAAAGTCATTTCGATAGATTTCTCCACTTATCTTATAGAAGCAAACAATGTAACGTGAACATTTAGTGGCAAACCTACATCTACAGCGGTGGTTCATGAGGCATATGCGGTGCAAATAATGTATGACTATGTGAACATATATAATGTGAAATGTAAACGATGTACCATGTTGTCTGTCATGGTGTGGGGTGGGGCCAATGCCCCCCCCCCTTCCCCTCACACATATATGGGTAGTTCGTCTTCCTAATTCCTAATATTTGAGGGCGGGATACAAGAAATATCACCACTTTAAGGTCTGAATCAACTCCCGCATCAGCCACACTGTCCCGCCTAGCTTTGTAGCGGACACCCGGATCCAGCACCGCTTGCAACCTTATGTGTTTCCGACAAAGGCGGCTTTCCAGACTTGAACCTTTCATTTAGCTGGCACTAGAGTTGATCTTCACACGAGCACAGTGGAAGTGACCTTGAACTTTGCTCCTTGGTATGAAAACTTCATCCAGTAGGTGCAAAAAAACACTCGCCTACAATCATTTGAACTCTTCCCGTTTGGTGTGTTTTGGTCGTACACCTGTATCTTGGATCTCATGAGCGCCCTAGAAAGCGACCGACAAGACTTCCATGAATTGTGACCAAACAATCACACTCACATAGCTGGACTCAAAGGGAAAAAAAGAGAGGAAATTGCACAAATACACAACATTTGGCACTGAGGTAACAAAAAACTACAACTCTAGGGGATTTTAGCAAAAAAACAAAACTCTCGGATTAATCAATAACAAAAAAAACCAAATTACTCCGAATAACCACTTCATGCTCAATGTAAAGCATGGGCCCCATGTGTTAAGTGACTAGTGGGACGGCTCAGCACTCTAAAAAATTGCAATATTCAAAGTAAATAAAGTAAATATTTTTAAAATGATAATAAATAAAAAATAAAAAATGTAGTAATTCAGTCCATCTTAGTTGATCAACCCGTGAAATATTTACCCTATTTTACCTAGTCATTTTAAAGTTTGGACAATTTTTGTATGAGAACTGTCCAAACTTTAAAATGGCTAAGCAAAATAGGCTAAAAATATTCGACATTGATCAGTGAAGATGGATTATTCAATTGAATTGTTTCAAAAAAATTAGTTTTATTTATTTTACCTTTCTTAGAAAATTTGATTTTTTATATTTGAACATTATAAAAGAAAATCAAAGCGCGCTGAGCTCGGTTTGGTTTGGCTCGACTCAAGCCAAGTCGTCCTTCTAGTCAGTTAATACATGGGACCCACATGTCATATTTCTCATTAAATGACTAACCAAAGCAATTTATATTTTTTGTTATTGATTAGTCCTAGAGTTGTGTTTTTTTCTCTTAAAATCCCCTATAGTTGTGATTTTATTTGTTACCTCAACCCCAAATGTTGTGTATTTGTGCAATTTCCACGCGAAAAAAATATGCAGAATCACGAAGAAGCAATTAGCGACATGTACACTTTTTACACACTAATTGTTGGTCAAAATTTCGATCGAAACCCAAATGAAAAATAGTCGACTGTTGATTAGACACACCCATCTGCCTGTCTGTCATGAAGTTGCCCCGGAAGTTGTCACAACTCGCAACCAATGCCACTGGTAAGTGGAAAAAACGGTTATTTTTTTCCTTGGGCATTGACTTTGGTTCATGTACAACTATCCCCTCACAAAACAAATGCAAACAAAGCGACTGAGTGGCTAGATCTTCACTCCTCCATCAGGGAGACTTGAGTTCCAATCCTAGCTTCTCCCATTTTCTGTCATTTCTCTTCGAATTTCTTTTGGTGTAGGATAGAGTTGCCTCGCCCAAGCGTCGTTTAGCAGATGGGCTGCACAATGTTGCAATTTTATCCTAGCTACTTCTCAAAATATTCATATCTTTTGAACCCTAACTCTGAATTAAACATGTTGTATATGGAAAACGCCCAGAAAAATGTGTAGTTTCCAAATATGCTATTATTCTGCAAGTTAATTATTTCTAAATTATGTTTAGGATGCATCCTTAATTAATACTTTTATATGATGCATTTTAAAAACGTCTATTATATATGTTTCTACCCATTTAAATTGACTAGATATGATAGTTTCATGCTCTCACAAAAGCTTTTATTGGCGCCATAGGAGATGTACTCCCTCCGTTTAGAATTATAAGACATTTAAACTTTTTCTGAATCAAATGTATATAGACGCGGTTTACTGTGTTTGTTCACTCATTTCAGTAGGTATGTAGTCCATATTGAAATATCCAAAACATCTTATAATTTGAATCGGAGGGAGTATATGCTAAAGGTTGCAACAGGTACATAATCATCCTCTCTAATTCTTTATTTTGCCCAGTGCACAATAACCAACACATATACGATGACGTACACTAAACTACTAATACGAGCTTTATGTAAACCGATGGTTTAATACTGATTTCCATATTATTTGAAATTGTGCCCATAACATTTTGTTTTAAAGATATCAATGTTGATATGCAACCTTAAACACTTGTTATGCATGTTCTTACGGTTTGATTGTATTTGATGCAAATGTCTAGTATGCTTATGCACATGCTGTCATTGTCTCATTGAGAACTAAAATGTACTTTGCTACTTTTAGCCTAACGCACTATTTTTTGGGCATCACTGAGGAGGAAATCCAGCAAATGCGTCTATTGATACGGGAACCTAGGTTGATATTTCTGTTATCTAATAAATTGGACACACCTTCAGTACACTGAAAAAATCGTCTCGCCTTTATGTTTTCTCGCAACACCACTTATCATGTTGTTTCTCGTACGACATCTCGAAATATTTTGAGATTTGATGATGCCGTCAAGTGTGTGTAATCGCACGGCACGTTTGCTAGTGTATTGTAACTCTTGCATTTTAGGAATCATGTGAATCACCCCCTTTGGCTACCTCTTTTGTGCAACTACTTGAAAGAAAGTTGTGATGTGCCTCTTCTCCCACCCTCACACACACCATCTTCCCTTCCCTCGCGTCCTTTTTTATAAACTCCCACTGCCTTCCATACGTCTCTGCCATCCGGCCCTGTCCACTCCACCAAACCACCAGATCACCCGAGCCCATGGCCGGCCCCTCACCGTCGCCCTCCGGCAGCAGCCGCCGCCTGTCGGAGCTCCTGGACGAGCAGCAAGAGCCCTTCTCCCTTCACCTCTACCTCCTCGAGAAGGGCTGCTCCCCCACCACCCTGGACGCGGCCGGAGGCTGCGGCGTTGCGTTACCTTGCTGGCCAAGGAGCAGGGGCACCTCCCCGGCGCCGAGGCGGGTGACGGCCAGCAAGAAAACGCCCGCGAGCGGCCTCCTCTCCAAGCTCCTCCACGGCACGGCGGCGCCTGCATCCACGAAAAGAAAGAAGAAACTGCGGTCGGCCGCCATTGGTCCGTGCTCCGTCGAAGGCGAGAAGGCGGCGAGCAAAAGAAAGAACGCCGTCGAGGCACACACGGCTGAAGCAGCGGACGACGAGGGAGAAAGCTACGAGGACGACGACTCGTCGAAGCAGCTGAGCCCTGTGTCCGTCTTGGAGCGCCGGGCATTCGAGAAGCCGCCGCGGGCGTACGCCGTCGCCGAGAGTAAGCAAGCACGCAGCCCCCATATCCCTTCCTCCGCGCCATTGGTCGTCGATCATGCACTATCGCACTGAGCTCACGCAGCGATACTTGTGACCATCGCAGAGGCCATTGTCGTCTTCAGGGAGCTCCTGGACGCGGCACGCAGGCCCGCGTTGCTCCAGCGGAAAGTTGCCACAGAAAGCAGCAAGTCCGGCGATGTCCCCACGGAGACTTCAACAACGACGACGACGCCGGCGCCGCCCCCCGCACCGGCGCCCACGAGGACCGACCGTGCCACCAGCATTGCACATTTGGACGAGATGTTTGAGGCCAATGGGCACGACCTCGTACCGTTGGACATGCCCGGCGAGAGGGGGGATGCCCTGCTGGGGCGGTGGGACGTCGGTGCCGAGCTAGCGGTTGCAGTGCTGGAAGCGCTGACGGAGGAGGTCGTGACGGAGCTGATGGGGATGGTCCACCATGAAGACGCCAATGCCATCGACGTGAAGCAGTGTTGGTTGCTACCGAACTGCTGATGTTGTGGATATATTTGTCCTCGTATGGGTTTATGCTGGTCTTCTCATTATGATGTTTAAGACTAGTACTTGCTAATCTTACTGTAAATAAAGATTTCCTTTTTTTTGCGGGTGAAATAAAGATCTCCTAACCAGTCTTCAAGAGAGGTACCTGTAAATAAAGACTAGTAGTTTGCTATATTTTTTAAAATCGCCATATGTTGATTAAGGAACATCATATGATCGTTCGTTACAAAATTCGTCCAATTTAGTTGCATGTCAATCGTCTCAAAACGAAATTTGGGTGTGTCAATTCTTTTTTTGCGGGTGAGTCAATTATTTTTTTGCGGGTGAGTCAATTCATGGAGTGAAGAAAATAGAAGGCGCAAGGAGCATCAACCTCCCCGTCTATCTTAGGGGCGTTGGGGAAAACATCAACCTCCTTGTCTATCTTAGGGGTGTTGGGGGAAACATGAACCTCCTTGTCTATCTTAGGAGTGCAGGGGAGTGGCAGTATCCTTGTCTATCTTAGGGTGCCAGGGGTGCAGGTTTGTCGGAAAATTTCTGGTGGTTCGCCGGTTTAGAGGGATGGCTGGGTCGGCAGCAAGCATGGCGGTGGGGAAAGGTTGAGGCGAGGGTGGGGCGGCGAGGCTGGCACGGGTGCTTCGGCGGCCGCAGGCGCGATCTATTTTTTCAGAAAAACGTTTGAAGGAAGAAGACATATTCTGGTTCATTATATTTTTCATGCAACGCTTCAAACTGATCCAAGCCAAATCCATTGACCCAAAAACGAAATTTTAGTCTATTGGCTCCTAGCCATTCCCAAATTCATCACACAGAACAAAACATTACCGACAAGGAAACCATCCTCTCTAGAAACTAACCCTTATTTAGCAATCTCATGGGCCACTCTATTGCCGGCTCAAGGCTCTTCAAATCAACAAAAGTTGGCTTGTCTTGAAAAATGTTAGACATGTAATTTTTCACATGGTTGGTGTGTGCATGTCAATGGCGGCATAAAAACCCCGCTAAAGATGGCCCAAGCACCGCTTCCTACACACCAAAGAAACGGAGTGGAATTTCCATAATAAAGATAACAAAAGTGGTCCCTCGCCACAAAACTGGTGCTTGCAAAAACTTCTTTCATCACATAGCTAGCATCCGTATTAATCTTGATGGTTTTGTCGTGTGCCGTCATCTAACCCGCACAAGGTAAAACAAGCGGAGGGCACAAACATAATGTGCAACACTTTTACCGTTGTCGGCTCCCGGAGAGACCGGATCCTCCCTAGGAGCTCCAGTGAATGTCATCCACAAAATTGCACTCCCTCTGTCCCATGCCGTTCTTGTATTATGGGATGGAGGGGGTAGAAAGAAAATTTAGCAGAAGCCACAATTTATTTTATCCTTTTGCGAAAGCGTCACCATCACCAAAATTCCATTGTCGCCAAAAAAAATACTAATATACTTACATTGTTTTCTTAAACCATGTCAGATTCTTTGAGGCCCAATCTCTTTCAACTTGGATCGATGTGCAACGTGCATGGTGGCGCCAACTTGCCGTGTACGGCCGTGAGCACACGTTCCAAACCTTTGGCTTGAAGGAAGCCACGTACGGGCGCACTGCTCCGCTCCACGCTCCGTCCACGAGAAGTCGCGTACGGGCGTACGACGAGCTGGGCGCACCCGAGTAGTACTGCTCACCACTTACTGCCCGGCCGCGATGTATCAACAGCAAGCAAGGAAACCAAACCCTCCGTGCCGTCGTCCTGTCTTCCACCAGTGACGCGTCCTCCGTCGCTGTCGCTCTCCGCGATCAGGCCGGCCGTCGTGAGGGACGTCGGAGCTGCTAAACTAGCTCCCGTACGTGGCTTAGACCACTAGGCACTAGATGTTCATTATTGGACATGTTCCCTTTCGCGCCACTTTGATGCTTTCCATCTCTTTCATGTGCCCGTGGATGGAAGGCTCCCATCAAACAATAATCCCCTGCTCCTTCTCAGTTCTCACCTCCCTACTACTACTCCCATCTCCTAGATCATAGTCCCAAACGTCCTAGTTCTAGGTAGAAGGATTGCAAGAGCTCCTGACTGTAGTCAACAATGTCCTTCTATCACAGAATACCAACACACAACTTCACAACACACGACTCATCTTACAAACATACATACAGTATATATTAGCATAGCATTCCACACGTCAATCCCCTAAGCATAAGATCCTTCTAGTTCTGCTTTCGTACAAGTCTCGCTGAACATGATAAGCGCCACCGTGCAGCACAGCAAGTAATGGCTTCATTACAATACTAGCTGCGTGGAGTTCTAAGTTTTAGCTTGGTGGTGCAACACCCAATACATATGCACTAGCTTGGCAGGTCCGAGGGGACCACACGATCTACCGTTAGGGTTACTCGGCAGCAGCATCCGCTTCCACTGCTCCATCTTCTGCCATGAGAGTCCTGTAAACCCTTCTAGAGCATACTGGTCCCAGCCTTCGGCTTTCCTCGCCTACGCGGTCCTCGCACATCAGGTCCTGCAGCAGAAGCTCCTTCTCGCGAACCTGTCGCATGCACAGGTTAAGGCTTGCGGGCGCACGAGGACGAACCCGTTTGTCAGCCTACTTTCAAGAGTGGTAAAAAGGGAAGCACTCACAGTTTTGGTGGAATCCATATATACTTTCAGAAGGGATCTCATGGTACTGTACTTCTTCCAGATTGCCAGGGCAAACCTTGGCTGGACTTTAGGGATAGCTATTAGAGCCTTCATCCTGCCACAAATAATTTACGTCAAGAGTTAGATAAGATAAAGGGCATATAACTCTGATCTGAACGCTGGAATTTTGAAAACATTGTTCTATGCATGGATGCCTAGTTGGATGCTAACAATGAGTGACTTGACTAGAAACAATATAATATAGAATTACTATCACCGTCGCCAACAGCTTCATCTAAATAGCAGCTGCGATATTACAATCCTGTTGCTCAGATTTGGTTAAACAGCATGACCCATTTATAAGGCGGTTTCTTTAGTATAACAGTTAGCACGAATATCAAAATCAAGCCAGTCCAACCTAGAGGTCCAAGACTGGCTTACATGTACGAGTTGAAGGCAACTCACCCACATATAGAATTTTGGTTTTTTCCATTTCATGCTAATTTTGATGGGGAGAACTATGCCGTAATACTAACAGACTAGGCTAGACAGCAGAAAAGGAGACTCGTTGGTGTAGGAACAAGCAACTCTGTGTTTTACTTGTTACTCTACAACTCTACTGAAAATTCTGCAGAAGTTAAAATAAGGCAACAACCAAACTAAGTGCAAGTAGCCTTCCACAAAAAGAAGAATACTGGAAATGCACAGTTTATGGTATATGCAAAAACAGGAACAATTTACAGTTTGATAAAATAGAATAATCAAGACAAAGAAAACCAAATGGAGATCTGATTCAGTATATGTTCCAACTTACCAGGTATCTTTCTTAGCCAGATCTTTATCAATGAAATTTTTAGGGATCACTGCACCATTAGCATGGACAGATAACCATGACAGTGGTTTCCTGCACAAGTCCATGGGGAAAACATTAATGAAACATGGAGCTGCTTCTAGATTCAGTAAGTCGCTAAGACTATATATGTCCAACTAATGGGAACCAAAATAAAAATCAAATCGCTGAATATGTGCAACATTAATAATGATGGCCATCGAGGACCAAACCTAGCTCAGGTGGCAAATTGGTTGAGACCAACAAGCACACCTCTGGTCAAGGCTTTGCCTCCACGGTGCGCGCTCATATTCAGTTGTGAAACATCCCCAGTGACACCAAACATATAAATATCATTGGATAAAACTACAAGACAACTATTTTATAACATATTAGGCATTAGGAGGTAGATACACCATAATTATACCTAGGGGTAAACCAGCATTGAATACAAACTGGCTGCTAAATAAAACATCAGCGCCATAATGGAAGAGTAACAGAGGTTCAAGGTAATGTGATTTTTAGACTTTCGACGGAAAGTTTACAGTATTAGAGGTGTGATTTCAGTGGGTATAGGAACCTTGGCACATTTTCCCCTGGTTTGGTTAGTGCGAAAGACGACTGCAAGACCAATACAGTACCCACTGGAAACTTAACATGTGAACTGAACTCGATGCGCTGAAGTCAAATCAAGTACATCCGTCTAGCATAATCAGGCACATCAGCTGTATAAAAGGGTGCTTATATGTAATTCATACTCCCTCCGTCCACATATAGAAGGCCACGTTGAAATTAGGCTAACTTTGACTATTAAAATATAAGTCATATGACATATATCATTGGATTCGTATTTGAAAGAACAATGGTATTATTTTTGTAGAATATATATATATCATATTTTGTAAGTTAAATTCATGGTCAAAATTGAGCTCAGAATTCTAGGACAGCTTTTGTTGTGGACTGGGGGAGTATTTTTGCTTCATATACCAATGATCAATGTTATAGGCTACTGTTCAATTTCAGTCCAAATTCAGTATGAATGACTGCACAAATCAATTAGCATACAGTGGAATAGAACCAGAAAAACAGAAAAGGCAACAAAAAGAAAGCACAGACGACCATTGGTGATATCATTCTGATCTAACAAATCTAGCTCACCTGAATTTGCAATTTGCAAGACTAGATGTCAAGCCAACAACATGCTCGGCTACTTCAGCTTCATCTGCGCATTGCCTTGAGTGAACTTTAACATGGTGTGTTGCTAATTTGCATAAAACCTGAAAAACCAAACCCATTACACATTCTAAAAACGGATAGTTCAGGAAATTTCTGATAAGGTTGAAAATAGACCTCTTCCACCGGTGGGCGTTTCCAGCTATTAGAATTGGGTGCATTCCTATACTGAGCCCGCTCGCTAGCATGTCAGAAAAAAGAGAGGACATTTTAGCAAACTTCAAATACAAAAGATGAATACATTTCTTGTTGCTTGCAAATTGTAACATTACAGGAAAATTAAAAATATTATGCAGAACTATCATGGAAGTCAGATTTTTCTCGCATAATGTTCCAGGCTTGAGTGTGTTTGTGTGTTGGTTATATGGGCTTACACAATAAACATGACAAGAGGATATTACAATGTAGCAGTGAGTGGCATGTAACAGCAGTCAGAAACTCTGCAGTGGGCATAGTTTAGGTGAAAGACAATAAAGAGTAGGAAAAAATAGCATGCCAAAGCTATAAATAATGTTGTCGGCTACTTAGCACTAGTGCACGAAGAACAAAAGGGCATCCGGAGACAGTGAACGTAAGACGATCAACAGAAAATAGCAGAACAAGGTAATTCAGACTTTAAAGAACCAACCATTTATTTATGTAGTTCATCAATTTATTAGTGACGTAGCAAACAGTGAATGTTGGATAGCGATCTTGAACAAGGCGAACATGATCCCAGAAGAACCCACTGCTGATAAGATCGCAGAATTCCTCAGCTTGAAGCACAAATAGAATATACTGCACTTCTGCCACTGAAGCTGGGTCCTGCACACAATAATGTCACTTAGGAGTTAGTATATATACAAAGTCATGGGTGTTGGTTATGCAGAAAGATATGCCACTTAACTACTTAAGGATATATATAGCGTGGTACTAGACTAAATGTGCCGCCTTTTGTATGTCATAATGGATCTATATCTTACAGTAACTTTGTGTCATAAAGATACTTTTCCATTCCTGGAAGCTTAACAGAAATGACACTTCAGGAAAGTTTAACTCACACCCTACTTCTCCATGACTTGGAATGTACTCCCTCCGTTCCAAAATAGATGACCCAACTTTATACTAACTTTGTACTAAAGTGAGTACAAAGTTGAGTCATCTATTTTGGAACGGAGGGAGTATATAGATATTGCCTTTATATTATGCATATGTATAACATTGGTAAATCCTAACAGTGTAGCACCTCTGTTTGATAAGCTAAAGGCCAGAATTTTCACTCATGTGTGTGTTTATTTGTAGATTTTCAAGGAATAGGTGACAAAACACTAGCACTTGGGCTGTTCCAAAGAAGCTGTTCAATCAATTGTTCCCTTTTATTTATCATCATTTTTTTCCAGGAATTCAAGTTGTCTCACATAAAAAATTATAGTTGAATGCTAAGGGCCCCTTGGAACAGAAGAATTACGGAGAGAAAATGGAGGATTGCAATTTCTAAAGGCTAAACCAAGAGAGAGGAAGCATTCATCGCTAATATGACAGCTATTGTTATGACCAACAAGCACCTGGCCAATTTGAGGAACCTCCATCTTCCACAAAATCGATCCCCTGATTGGATTAGCCTGAACTCGATACTTAAGTCCCTTCTCCGCAAACCTTGTTAGAAGGGTACCTGTTTGCAAAGGTTCAAATACCTCAGCAAAAGAGAAAGATGGAGACAAAATCACGATAACTGAGACTAAATTGATAATTTGATGCAACAAATTAATTGGCTGGGGTTTAAATTTTAAAATACCTCCAACTGAACCAGTTTCAATGATTGTTGAGTCGATCTCAGCCACAATAGATTTTAAAGCATGTTTTCCTGATTCCCACTCGTCTTTTTCTTTTGCGTATTTCTTCTGCTCTGCCTTTTGAGCTTTAATAGCTTCTTTCATGAGCTTATTTTCCTGCAAAGTAAATAGCACCCTCTTACATTCTGTATTCTCTATTCTCTATCATGCACCACAGTAAACATTTATTTTATAAAAAATGCTTAACGAGACAGACCTCCCGCTGTCGTTTCTTTTCTTCAACCATTTTCGCTTTCCCTTCTTTTATTAGTCTCCTCTTTTCCTATATAATGAAAGAGGGGTTTATTGCTTAAGTTGCATCTATTGTGAAACTTGAACTGAGAAGTTTGTTTATTGTCAGGCTTTGCTACTCAGTCAGACCTGCGTTGTCTTTCCTTCTTCTGTGTTGTCGTTTCTCTCCTCTTCCTGCATGGACTCTTCACAGGGTAAAATCAAATTTCCCGATGGCTCTTTGTACCCAAAGTCATCCAGCTCATCATCACTATCCAAAGATATCGGGGAAGAAGGTCCTGAAAAGGCACAAATTAGAGTTACTCAGTTACTCCTACCTAGGTGAATCCAAGTTATAATAAGTCCAGAACGTGCACCCATCTAGTAAATAGTAATTGATGGGGCGGGATAGGGTGCCTCCACATAAGAAACGGAGAATATAAAACTAAACTGCTCTAAGACGCAAGAGCTGAAGTTCTTGATTTTCGTGTTAACAGAAGCTCGTCTCTGAAGAAATCTAACATAAACACTATATTAGTTAGGGCTCGATATAGAGTGAAAGTATTATCTACGAACTGACATGTTATCCAAAATATTAGTTGACATGAACTTGAGCGGTAGAGAAGTCATTTGTTCTACACGAGCTGAAGGATCGAGATTATACCGTTCTCGATAAATAAAGGTTGCATTTTTGTTTTGCAGTTCGGAATTTCAAATGTTCTTGGCCATTTAAGTCAGCAAAGGAATTTGCACCTTCTTGGCCTGTATCTAGAACAGACGCTAATCTCAAATTGCACAAAACAACACCTATCTTGTCAGTCTTTTCTAGAAAAGACACCTACTTTGCCTCTCGCGACACAAAGCTAAATGCCTTGCAGCCTAAGCATGAGCACAACCAATTCCCATCTATCTTCTTGCCATGGAGCAAAATACATAAATGAAGCCAGTGTACACCGTGCTCACTTCTTGGCAAGATGAGCCTAAAACAAAAGGCAGCTATAGGCCTATAGTTAAGAATTTCACCAAAGAATGTATTTGCAGGGGCAGCAGAAGAGAAACCTCGAAAAGTGGAGGGGCCTGCCACATCCAAGCGCGAGTTGGTGAAGAGACGTGTGTCGGCATTGGGGGCGACAGATCCGGGGAAAGCCGGCCCAGGGATCCCCAAATCAGCAGCATCAAAGTCGAACGAGCGCGGAAGAACAGGCGCATTAGGAACAGCAGCGCCACGGGATTGGGGGGCGAGTGAGCACGGAACGAACGACGGGGGAGTCCCGACTGGGACGCTGGAAGGCCCGGCCGGGCGCGAGGTGGTGAAGCCCGGGGTCTCCAGGACAACAATGTCGGGGTCGGCAGAGCCGGGGGAAGCCGACCCGGGGATCTCCAGATCAGCGGCATCTTCGAAGTCGATATTGCGCCGGAGAACAGAATCAGGCGTGCGGGGACCATCGCCGCCGGAGCGGGGGCTGAGCGAGCACGGGACGAACCCCGGGGAGGCCCCGACCCGGCGCACGGGGGTGTAGCCCGGCGTCTCCAGGACAACAATGTCCAGGTCGACAGATCCGGGGGCAGACGGCCCAGGGACCTGCAAAGCAGCGGCGCGGAACGGGCTCGGGAAGAAAGAACCGGGGGGAGCGACGGCGCGGGGGCGGGGGGCGAGCGAGCACGGGACGAACGACGGGGGAGTGCCGGTCCCGGGCGCGGCGGATCTGGGCTCCCGCCGCTTCGGCGGCGGGGGAGGGGTGTCGTCGTCGATGAAGATGGGGGACATCGGCAGCCGCCGCTTGGGGAAGGCCGGGGAGGAGGAGGAGGCGTCGAGGAGGCCCCGGGAGGCGCGGGAGCGTGGGGCGGGTGCGGGGGTGGAGGCGGCGGTGTCGTCGTCGTCGTCCTCGAGCTCGACGACGGCGATGCGGGCGACGGAGACCCGCGAGGCCATGGTCGGCGCCACGGCGCTGTCCCCCAGGGCGTCCTCTAGCGAACTCATTTCGGGGTGGGGAGTGGGGTGGGGAATCGAGCGAGGGTTTCCGCCGGAGGCGGGCGAGGGTTTCGGTTTTGAGGTCTGCCGCAACGGGAAGCTGCTCCCCATGGGCTGCATTTAGCGCGGCCCATCAACTGGCGCACTTTTTACTTCTTTTCAAAACAATCGGAATTTCTAATATATCAGGTTTCATAATAGAAAAATTACGTGTCCCGAAATATATATACACGCAAAAAAAATGTCCACGTGTAACCAAAAAATATGTTCATATATTTGAAAAAAACTGTGGCATGCTAAAATATAATCGTTTACCACAATGGAAAATATTAATGTAAATACAAACTATGTAGAAATATTAATAATAATAAATATAGTTTTCATGTACACTAGAATTAATATTCATGCAAATGAAAAAATATATTCGTACATTTAAATTTTTATGTATTTAAAAAAAGAGTATATTTAAAAAATGAATAAAAGGGAAGATAAATAATTAGAATGAAATGATAAAATTTTAAAAAATAAATTAAAGGAGAAACTAATAAATGTAAAACAAAAACCGAAAATGAACATAAATGTGAAACATATTTTGCTAGCCCACCAAATAAATGTTTTAAGCGTTACTCTCCCATTTGCCGCACATGGTAAATGGATGCATTGCACAAGGTTTTTTTAAGGGAAAGGCTTTCATGGCTAGCTTTATTAAATTCAAACAACGGTTATATCGTCGGTTAAAAGTTCAGAAATAAAGATGAGAGGTGCGTCCAACCACAAATTTGGTGGATCAACACGACCATTATGAGCTTTTTTTTACGGGAATTGATACGACCATTATGAGCTAGCACATGAGCTACCATCTTTGATTCACGATTACAATGCTCTATCAAGCCCTTTCCAAAATCGTGTAACAAGTTGTCACATTCATCAAGTATCGGAGCTGCTAGTGCCAGAGTTTTGTTGGAGAGCTTTCACTATGGTTAAGTTGTCCATTTGCACAAAGATTGAATTGCATCCAATAGTGTTAGCTAGCTTCAAACCTTCTACAAGAGCAGCCGCTTCAACTCACACCATGTCCGCAACATGTTCCAGCTTGGCCGTGGATGCAGCAATGAACAGACCGCCACTATCACGATTAATTGCACCACGGGCTCTAGTGTTACCATCTTCATAAAAAACAACATCAACATTTAGGGCAAGCTGACCCGACAAGGGTCTTTTCCAACGGTTCAGTCTTGGGGCTCATGATGATGGTTTGCTCGCAGCGCGTAGAAAATTCAGTGAAAGAGCCCAGGTTGATTGACAAGACCGGACCGGTGTTTGAAACTCTTCCTGTCCTAAAATAGGACGTTGATAACCACCGCACGTGTGGTCTGGAGGCAAACCGCCCGGACGGAGACGTGCGGTGGGAAGCAGCATCGACCGAACGATTTCCTCGAACCGAGACGTACGGTGGGAGGCAGCATCGACCGAACGATTTCATTCGATCGACTCCAGTTGTACCCCTCCTGCTGGGCCACAAGCGGTCAAAAGCCCAACAACAAATATATAAAAACCGCGAAAAAACTATATAAAAGCAAAAAAAACGTTGGTTCAAAGACACGCAATTTACCTATGTGAACTATAGGAGAAACAACAACGAAATAACAACATGTTGCCATTGTTTAAAAACAGAAATTTCGCCAAAATGACAAAGAACACATGGCAATTTTTTTCCGAGTACTTCATATTTACAAATATGTTTGCAATAGTCCAAAAAAAATGTTGGTGATACATAGAGATTAGATATTACTAAAAAACCAAATGGTTCAAAAAAGATCCTTTTTGATGCAAAAAAAGGCACAAAAAGAAAAAAGTTCAACCAAAATTGTCATGAGCAATGGAGGTAAAAATCGCCATGTATGTGAAAATAAAAAATGTGGCAATAAATGTAAAATTGTATGGCAAATAGAAAGGTAACTTTTCCATGGCCAATTTTTTTAAAAAGTAAGAAATTGACATGGCAATAAAAGTAAAAATAAACATTATAATTTTTTGCAAAAAGTTATAAATAACAAAATGGCAAAATTTTATGTTACACCAAATGGCAAAATCTATTGCATCCACTATCGCATTTGGTACTGAACACACAATATTCATGAAAAAAAACATATTTGCCATGATCCATTTAAAGTAAATTTCCCATGATTTGTAAAAAATAGAATTGTCATGTAGTTTGGCATATCTATTCCATTTGAAATAAATTTGCCATGCTTCATGAAATAGAATTGCCATGGTCCATGGGAACAAATGCCATATAGTATGGCATATCTATTCCCTTTGAAACAAAATTTCCATGCTTCGTAAAATAGAATTGCCATGGTCCATGGGAACAAATGCCATATAATATGGCAAATCTACCCCATTTAACTAAAAATGTCATAGTTCGTGTAAAATAGAATTGCCATGGTCCGTGGGAACAATTGCCATGTAGTACAACAAAATATATCCCATTTAACTAAAGTTGTCGTGTTTTGTCAAAAAAATCCATGATGGAGGGTGGAAATTGCCATGTAGTATGGCAATTTTGTATTAAAAAAATCCATTTCAATAAATTTGCCATGCTTCATTAAATATAATTGACATGGTCCGTGGGAAAAAATTGCCATGTAGTATGGCAAATCTAATCCATTTAACTAAATTTGCCATGGTTCATAAAAAACTTGCCAAAATGTGGAGGGGGGAAAATTGCCATGTAGTATGGCAAATCTATTGCATGTGATGTGGCCAAAAAAATATTGTACTTGGCACAAAAAAATCCATTCAATTTTTTCCATGCTTTGTAAAACTGTAAAACTACCATTGCCATGAAACATGCACTAAGATTGCCATGGCCCATTTGAAAAAAGAAAATCTGCCATGTTACAAAAAAGAAACAAAATTGCCATGGTCCATATAATTAAAAAAATTGCCATGCCCCATAAACTACATTTGCCATGATACATAGACTAAGTTTGCCATGGTCCCATTCTAAAAAAGAAAAATTGCCATGTTGGAAAGAAGGACAAAATTTTGACATGTTGTCGTTCAAAACAGAAAATTTGTACGATGCATAGACTAAAAAATGCCAAGATCCATAAACTATAATTCCCATGATGCATGCACTAAAATTGCCATGGTCCCGTTCGAAAAGAAATTGCCATGTTGTAAAAAAGAGAAGAATTGTTGTCACCCCGTTTACAAAGTTCAAAATTAATTATGAACACGAAAATTTGCCATGGCAGATTCGTATCAAGAATTGCCGTGTTTTGTATGATGAATTTACCCCGTGTGAAAAAACACAAAAGGTTGGAATCGAGTATGAACGAGAAACTTGCCATGGCAGATTCGTATCAAATATTGTCGTGTTCTTTTATCAAATTTTACATGAAATTTGCCAAGAATGTGAAGTAATAAAAAATTGATCAAATGTTGCCATGGCAAATGCATGTTTCCTTTTGCCATGGTATTTTCAATGAAAATGTCATCTTTTACGTAATAAAATTGTCGTTTATGTGAAAATAACACAAACAAAATGATCAAAAACAAATTTCCGTGGCAAATGCAAAGTCAAAATGCCATGGCACATGGAGTAATAATGCTATGGTACATGAAAAAAAAGATAGATTTGCCATGTTATATGAATTAAATTTGCCTCGATAGTAACAGTGAAATTGCCATGTAGTTATTGAGTAGCATGCCAAATTATTAAGTAGGAAAATGTACATACATATGGGTGAGTTGCCATCTACCATGAAACCAACAGGGCAAAATTAGGCTGATTGAACATGGGGGAGTTGCCATGTCTATATTTAGTACCATTACAGAATGATGGCATGAAGATGGCAAACATGGCAAAAAAATCATTTCAGCCATGGCAACTGATGGGTTATGGATCTGATGAACTTGCCAAGCATTTGGTATAGTAGCATACGAATTGCTTGGTACCTGTTAACAGACATAACACATATGAAACATGGCAAATTTCAGACTTTTATAGAGAGGGATTTGCTATGTATTTATTCAGAAATATGAAAAACAAAGGATGTGTTGTGGTTCAAAAAACATGGCAAACAACGCAAGTTTTTACAGTTCCACACATAGGGCAGGTTGCCATCTATTTATTCAGTAGAATGGCAAAATGATGAGAGGACAAATGTAAATGCATTAACTGCCATATGGCATATCAGAACACATGGCAATTTTCAGCGCCAAACAGTAGGATAGTTGCCATGTATTTATTTAGAAGCATGGCAATTGATAAGAAGTGGAATTTTAGACACATTAACATCAGTATGAAATGGCAGATAACACAAAAACACATATTTCAGCTACAATTTTTGTGAACATGCATACATATGAAAGATAATGAGAAGAATTAGCCATTTTCATAATAAAATTTGCCATGGAAACAACCATTTTCACACCGGGGCAGGAAACTAAAACATTCAGTAGGAAAATGGTGAACAAAACCGGGAAAACAAAAACGCAGGGGGGAGGACCTGTGTTGGGAAGTGACAAGCTAACGAGCAGATTGCAGGCAGGTAGATAGCCGGGGCCGGCCATGCCGACAACGCTGCAGCGGTGACACCCACGAGAAGAGGGTGGCTGATGTCTATAACACAACCTTCTTCTTGTAGACGTTGTTGGGCCTCCAAGTGCAGAGGTTTGTAGGACAGTAGCAAATTTCCCTCAAGTGGATGACCTAAGGTTTATCAATCCGTATGAGGCGTAGGATGAAGATGGTCTCTCTCAAGCAACCCTGCAACCAAATAACAAAGAGTCTCTTATGTCCCCAACACACCCAATACAATGGTAAATTGTACATGTGCACTAGTTCGGCGAAGAGATGGTGATACAAGTGGTATATGGATAGTAGATAAAGGTATTTGTAATCTGAAGTTATAAAAACAGCAAGGTAACTAATGATAAAAGTGAGCGTAAATGGTATTGAAATGTTAGGAAACAAGGCCTAGGGTTCATACTTTCGCTAGTGTAAGTTCCCTCGACAATAATAACATAATTGGAACATATAACTATCCCTCAACATGCAACAAAGAGTCACTCCAAAGTCACTAATAGCGGAGAACAAACGAAGAGATTATGGTAGGGTACGAAACCACCTCAAAGTTATCCTTTCCAATCAATCCGTTGGGCTATTCCTATAAGTGTCACAAACAGCCCTAGAGTTTGTACTAGAATAACACCTTAAGACACAAACCAATCAAAACCCTAATGTCACCTAGATACTCCAATGTCACCTCAAGTATCCGTGGGTATGATTATATGATATGCATCACACAATCTCAGATTCATCTATTCAACCAACACAAAGGACCTCAAAGAGTGCCCCAAAGTTCTACCGGAGAATCACGACGAAAACGTGTGCCAACCCCTATGCATAGGTTCATGGGCGGAACCCGCAAGTTGATCACCAAAACATACATCAAGTGAATCACGTGGTATCCCATTGTCATCACAGATACGCACGGCAAGACATACATCAAGTGTTCTCAAATCTTTAAAGACTCAATCTGATAAGATAACTTCAAATGGAAACTTAATTCATTACAAGAAAGTAGAGGGGGGAAGAAACATCATAGGATCCAAATATAATAGCAAAGCTCGCGATACATCAAGATCGTATCACCTCAAGAACACGAGAGAGAGAGAGAGAGATCAAACACATAGCTACTGGTACATACCCTCAGCCCCGAGGGAGAACTACTCCCTCCTCGTCATGGAGAGCACCGGGATGATGAAGATGGCCACCGGAGAAGGATTCCCCCTCCGGCAGGGTGCCGGAATGGGTCTAGATTGGCTTTCGGTGGCTACGGAGGCTTCTGGCGGCGGAACTCCTGATCTATTGTGCTCCTTGAAGTTTTACGATACGTAGGTATATATGGGTACAAGGGGTACGTCGGTGGACCGAAGGGGGGGCCACGAGGCAGGGGGGCGCCCCAGGGGGGTGGGCGCACCCCCTACCCTCGTGAGCACCTCCTTCATCTTCTGACGTAGGGTCCAAGTCTATCCGGTAGGTTTCCTTCCAAAAATAACTTCTCCAGTTGATTTCGTTCCGTTTTGACTCCGTTTGATATTCCTTTTCCTCGAAACACTGAAATAGGCATAAAACAACAAATCTGGGCTGGGCCTCCGGTTAATAGGTTAGTCCCAAAAATAATATAAAAGTGTATAATAAAGCCCATAAACATCCAAAACAATAGATAATATAGCATGGAGCAATAAAAAATTATAGATACGTTGGAGACGTATCAGCATCCCCAAGCTTAATTCCTGGTCGTCCTCGAGTAGGTAATGTTGGGGAACGTAGTAATTTCAAAAAAAATCCTACGCACACGCAAGATCATGGTGATGCATAGCAACGAGAGGGGAGAGTGTTGTCTACGTACCCTCGTAGACTGGAAGCGGAAGCGTTAACACAACGCGATTGATGTAGTCGTACGTCTTCACGGCCCGACCGATCAAGCACCGAAACTACGGCACCTCCGAGTTCTAGCACACGTTCAGCTCGATGACAATCCCCGGACTCCGATCCAGCAAAGTGTCGGGGATGAGTTCCGTCAGCACGACGGCGTGGTGACGATCTTGATGTTTTACCGTCGTAGGGCTTCGCCTAAGCACCGCTACAATATTATCGAGGACTATGGTGGAGGGGGGCACCGCACACGACTAAGAGATCAATGATCAACTGTTGTGTCTATGGGGTGCCCCCTGCCCCCGTATATAAAGGAGTGGAGGAGGGGCCGGCCAAGGAGGGTGGCGCACCCTAGGGGGGAGTCCAACTCCCACCGGGAGTAGGACTCCCCTTTTTCCTATTAGGAGTAGGAGAGGGAAGGAAGAGGAAGGAGGGAGGAAGGAAAGGGGGGGCCGACCCCCTTCCCAATTCGGATTGGGCTTGGGGGGGCGCCCCTTCCCTTGCTCCTTTCCACTAAGGCCCAATAAGGCCCATATACCTCCCGGGGGGTTCCGATAACCTCCTGGTGATCCGGTATTGTCCCAATCTCACCCGGAACATTTCCGGTGTCCAAATATAGTCGTCCAATATATCGATCTTTATGTCTCGACCATTTCAAGACTCCTCGTCAAGTCCGTGATCACATCCGGGACTCCGAACAACCTTCGGTACATCAAAATATATAAACTCATAATGAAACCGTCATCGTAACGTTAAGCGTGCGGACCCTACGGGTTCGAGAACAATGTAGACATGACCGAGACACGTCTCCGGTTAATAACCAATAGCGGAACCTGGATGCTCATATTGGCTCCTACATATTCTATGAAGATCTTTATCGGTCAGACCGCATAACAACATACATTTGTTCCCTTTGTCATCGGTATGTTACTTGCCCGAGATTCGATCGTCGGTATCTCAATACCTAGTTCAATCTCGTTACCGGCAAGTCTCTTTACTCGTTCTATAATACATCATCTTGCAACTAACTTATTAGTTGCATTGCTTGCAAGGCTTAAGTGATGTGCATTACCGAGAGGGCCCAGAGATACCTCTCCGACAATCGGACTGACAAATCCTAATCTCGAAATACGCCAACCCAACATGTACCTTTGGAGACTCCTGTAGAGCACCTTTATAATCACCCAGTTACGTTGTGACGTTTGGTAGCACACAAAGTGTTCCTCCGGTAAACGGGAGTTGCATAATCTCATAGTCATAGGAACATGTATAAGTTATGAAGAAAGCAATAGCAACATACTAAACGATCGGGTGCTAAGCTAATGGAATGGGTCATGTCAATCAGATCATTCAACTAATGATGTGACCTCGTTAATCAAATAACAACACTTTGTTCATGGTCAGGAAACATAACCATCTTTGATTAACGAGCTAGTCAAGTAGAGGCATACTAGTGACACTAAGTTTGTCTATGTATTCACACATGTATTATGTTTCTGGTTAATACAATTCTAGCATGAATAATAAACATTTATCATGATATAAGGAAATAAATAATAACTTTATTATTGCCTCTAGGGCATATTTCCTTCAGTCTCCCACTTGCACTAGAGTCAATAATCTAGATTACACAGTAATGATTCTAACACCCATGGAGCCTTGGTGCTGATCATGTTTTGCTCGTGGAAGAGGCTTAGTCAATGGGTCTGCTACATTCAGATCCGTATGTATCTTGCAAATCTCTATGTCTTCCACCTGGACTAGATCCCGGATGGAATTGAAGCGTCTCTTGATGTGCTTGGTTCTCTTGTGAAATCTGGATTCCTTTGCCAAGGCAATTGCACCAGTATTGTCACAAAAGATTTTCATTGGACCGATGCACTAGGTATGACACCTAGATCGGATATGAACTTCTTCATCCAGACTCCTTCGTTTGCTGCTTCCGAAGCAGCTATGTACTCCGCTTCACAGGTAGATCCCGCCACGATGCTTTGTTTAGAACTGCACCAACTGACAGCTCCACCGTTTAATGTAAATACGTATCCGGTTTGCGATTTAGAATCGTCCGGATCAGTGTCAAAGCTTGCATCAACGTAACCATTTACGATAAGCTCTTTGTCACCTCCATATACGAGAAACATATCCTTAGTCCTTTTCAGGTATTTCAGGATGTTCTTGGCTGCTGTCTAGTGATCCACTCCTGGATTACTTTGGTACCTCCCTGCTAGACTTATAGCAAGGCACACATCAGGTCTGGTACACAGCATTGCATACATGATAGAGCCTATGGCTGAAGCATAGGGAACATCTTTCATTTTCTCTCTATCTTCTGCAGTGGTCGGGCATTGAGTCTTACTCAACTTCACACCTTGTACCACAGGCAAGAATCCTTTCTTTGCTTGATCCATTTTGAACTTCTTCAAAACTTTGTCAAGGTATGTGCTTTGTGAAAGTCCAATTAAGCGTCTTGATCTATCTCTATAGATCTTAATGCCCAATATGTAAGCAGCTTCACCGAGGTCTTTCATTGAAAAACTCTTATTCAAGTATCCCTTTATGCTATCTAGAAATTCTATATCATTTCCGATTAGCAATATGTCATCCACATATAATATCAGAAATGCTACAGAGCTCCCACTCACTTTCTTGTAAATACAGGCTTCTCCAAAAGTCTGTATAAAACCAAATGCTTTGATTACACTATCAAAGCATTTATTCCAACCCCGAGATGCTTGCACCAGTCCATAAATGGATCGCTGGAGCTTGCACACTTTGTTAGCTCCCTGTGGATCGACAAAACCTTCCGGCTGCATCATATACAACTCTTCTTCTAGAAATCCAATCAGGAATGCAGTTTTGACATCCATCTGCCAAATTTCATAATCATAAAATGCGGCAATTGCTAACATGATTTGGACAGACTTAAGCATCGCTACGGGTGAGAAGGTCTCATCGTAGTCAATCCCTTGAACTTGTCGAAAACCTTTTGCGACAAGTCGAGCTTTGTAGACAGTAATATTACCGTCAGCGTCAGTCTTCTTCTTGAAGATCCATTTATTCTCAATTGCTTGCCGATCATTGGGCAACTCAACCAAAGTCCACACTTTGTTCTCATACATGGATCCCATCTCAGATTTCATGGCTTCAAGCCATTTTGCGGAATCTGGGCTCACCATCGCTTCCTCATAGTTCATAGGTTCATCATGATCTAGTAGCATGACTTCCAGAACAGGATTACCGTACCACTCTGGTGCAGATCTTACTCTGGTTGATCTATGAGGTTCAGTAGTAACTTGTTCTGAAGTTTCATGATCATCATTATTAGTTTCCTCACTAATTGGTGTAGGTGTCACAGAAACTGGTTTTTGTGATGTACTACTTTCCAATAAGGGAGCGGGTGGAGTTACCTCATCAAGTTCTACTTTCCTCCCACTCACTTCTCCGAGAGAAACTCCTTCTCTAGAAAGGATCCATTCTTAGCAACAAATGTCTTGCCTTCGGATCTGTGATAGAAGGTGTACCCAACAGTCTCCTTCGGGTATCCTATGAAGACACATTTCTCCGATTTGGGTTCGAGCTTATCAGGTTGAAGTTTTTTCACATAAGCATCGCAGCCCCAAACTTTCAGAAACGACAACTTTGGTTTCTTGCCAAACCATAGTTCATAAGGCGTCGTCTCAACGGATTTTGATGGTGCCCTATTTAACGTGAATGCGGACGTCTCTAAAGCATAACCCCAAAATGATAGCGGTAAATCTGTAAGAGACATCATAGATCGCACCATATCAAGTAAACTACGATTACAACGTTCGGACACACCATTACGCTGTGGTGTTTCGGGTGGCGTGAGTTGCGAAACTATTCCGCATTGTTTCAAATGTAAACCAAACTCGTAACTCAAATATTCTCCTCCACGATCAGATCGTAGAAACTTTATTTTCTTGTTACGATGATTTTCAACTTCACTCTGAAATTCTTTGAACTTTTCAAATGTTTCAGACTTATGTTTCATTAAGTAGATATACCTATATCTGCTTAAATCATCTGTGAAGGTGAGAAAATAACGATATCCGCCACGAGCTTCAACATTCATTGGACCACATACATCTGTATGTATGATTTCCAACAAATCTGTCTGTTGCTCTCTCCATAGTATCGGAGAACGGCGTTTTAGTCATCTTGCCCATGAGGCACGATTCGCAAGTACCAAGTGATTCATAATCAAGTGGTTCCATAAGTCCATCAGTATGGAGTTTCTTCATGCGCTTTACACCGATATGACCTAAACGGCAGTGCCACAAATAAGTTGCACTATCATTATCAACTCTGCATCTTTTGGCTTCAACATTATGAATATGTGTATCACTACTATCGAGATTCATCAAAAATAGACCACTCTTCAAGGTGCATGACCATAAAAGATATTACTCATATAAATAGAACAACCATTATTCGCTGATTTAAATGAATAACCCTCTCGCATCAAACAAGATCCAGATATAATGTTCATGCTCAACGCTGGCACCAAATAACAATTATTTAGGTCTAATACTAATCCCGATGGTAGATGTAGAGGTAGTGTGCCGACCGCGATCACATCGACTTTGGAACCATTTCCCATGCGCATCGTCACCTCGTCCTTCGCCAGTGTTCGCTTATTCCGTAGTCCCTGTTTCGAGTTGCAAATATTAGCAACGGAACCAGTATCAAATACCCAGGTGCTACTGCGAGCTCTAGTAAGGTACACATCAATAACATGTATATCACATATACCTTTGTTCACCTTGCCATCCTTCTTATCTGCCAAATACTTGGGGCAGTTCCGCTTCCAGTGACCAGTCTGCTTGCAGTAGAAGCACTCAGTTTCAGGCTTAGGTCCAGACTTGGGTTTCTTCTCCTGAGCAGCAACTTGCTTGTTGTTCTTCTTGAAGTTTCCCTTCTTCTTCCCCGTGCCCTTTTTCTTGAAGCTAGTGGTCTTGTTGACCATCAACACTTGATGCTCCTTCTTGATTTCTACCTCCGCAGCTTTTAGCATTGCGAAGAGCTCGGGAATTGTCTTATCCATCCCCTGCATATTATAGTTCATCACAAAGCTCTTGTAGCTAGGTGGAAGTGATTGGAGAATTCTGTCAATGACGCAATCATTCGGAAGATTAACTCCCAGTTGAATTAAGTGATTATTATACCCAGACATTTTGAGTATATGCTCACTGACAGAACTGTTCTCCTCCATCTTGTAGCTATAGAACTTATTGGAGACTTCATATCTCCCAATCCGGGCATTTGCTTGAAATATTAGCTTCAACTCCTGGAACATCTCATATGCTCCATGACGTTCAAAACATCGTTGAAGTCCCGATTCTAAGCCGTAAAGCATGGCACACTGAACTATCGAGTAGTCATCAGCTTTGCTCTGCCAGACGTTCATAACATCTGGTGTTGCTCCAGCAGCAGGCCTGGCACCCAGCGGTGCTTCCAGGACGTAATTCTTCTGTGCAGCAATGAGGATAATCCTCAAGTTACGGACCCAGTCCGTATAATTGCTACCATCATCTTTCAACTTTGCTTTCTCAAGGAACGCATTAAAATTCAACGGAACAACAGCACGGGCCATCTATCTACAATCAAACATAAACAAGCAAGATACTATCAGGTACTAAGTTCATGATAAATTTAAGTTCAATTAATCATATTACTTAAGAACTCCCACTTAGAAAGACATCCCTCTAATCTTCTAAGTGATCACATGATCCAAATCAACTAAACCATAACCGATCATCACGTCAAATGGAGTAGTTTTCAATGGTGACCATCACTATGTTGATCATATCTACTATATGATTCACGCTCGACCTTTCGGTCTCAGTGTTCCGAGGCCATATCTGCATATGCTAGGCTCGTCAAGTTTAACCTGAGTATTCTGCGTGTGCAAAACTGGCTTGCACCCGTTGTAGATGGACGTAGAGCTTATCACACCCGATCATCACGTGGTGTCTGGGCACGACGAACTTTGGCAACGGTGCATACTCAGGGAGAACACTTTTATCTTGAAATTTAGTGAGAGATCATCTTATAATGCTACCGTCAATCAAAGCAAGATAAGATGCATAAAAGATAAACATCACATGCAATCAATATAAGTGATATGATATGGCCATCATCATCTTGTGCTTGTGATCTCCATCTCCGAAGCATCGTCATGATCACCACCGTCACCGGCGCGACACCTTGATCTCCATCGTAGCATCGTTGTCGTCTCGCCAATCTTATGCTTCCATGACTATAGCTACCGCTTAGTGATAAAGTAAAGCATTACGGCGCGATTGCATTGCATACAATAAAGCGACAACCATATGGCTCCTGCCAGTTGCCGATAACTCGGTTACAAAACATGATCATCTCATACAATAAAATTTAGCATCATGTCTTGACCATGTCACATCACAACATGCCCTGCAAAAACAAGTTAGACGTCCTCTACTTTGTTGTTGCAAGTTTTACGTGGCTGCTACGGGCTTAGCAAGAACCGTTCTTACCTACGCATCAAAACCACAATGATAGTTTGTCAAGTTGGTGCTGTTTTAACCTTCGCAAGGACCGGGCGTAGCCACACTCGGTTCAACTAAGTTGGAGAAACTGACACCCGCCAGCCACCTGTGTGTAAAACACGTCGGTAGAACCAATCTCGCGTAAGCGTACACGTAATGTCGGTCCGGGCCGCTTCATCCAACAATACCGCCGAACCAAAGTATGACATGCTCGTAAGCAGTATGTATTATCTCCCACAACTCACTTGTGTTCTACTCATGCATATAACATCAACGCATAAAACCTAGGCTCTGATGCCACTGTTGGGGAACGTAGTAATTTCAAAAAATTCCTACGCACACGCAAGATCATGGTGATGCATAGCAACGAGAGGGGAGAGTGTTGTCTACGTACCCTCGTAGATCGGAAGAGAAAGCGTTAGCACAACGCGGTTGATGTAGTCGTACGTCTTCACGGCCCGACCGATCAAGCACCGAAACTACGGCACCTCCGAGTTCTAGCACACGTTCATCTCGATGACGATCCCCGGACTCCGATCCAGCAAAGTGTCAGGGATGAGTTCCGTCAGCACGACAGCGTGGTGACGATCTTGATGTTTTACCGTCGCAGGGCTTCGCCTAAGCACCGCTACAATATTATCGAGGACTATGGTGGAGGGGGGGCACCGCACACGGCTAAGAGATCAATGATCAACTGTTGTGTCTATGGGGTGCCCCCCTGCCCCCGTATATAAAGGAGTGGAGGAGGGGCCGGCCCAGGAGGGTGGCGCGCCCTAGGGGGGGAGTCCAACTCCCACCGGGAGTAGGACTCCCCTTTTTCCTATTAGGAGTAGGAGAGGGAAGGAAGAGGAAGGAGGGAGGAAGGAAAGGGGGGCCGGCCCCCTTCCCAATTCGGATTGGGCTGGGGGGGGCCCTTCCCTTGCTCCTTTCCCCTCCTTTCCACTAAGGCCCAATAAGGCCCATATACCTCCCGGGGGGTTCCGATAACCTTCCGGTGATCCGATATTGTCCCAATCTCACCCGGAACCTTTCCGGTGTCCAAATATAGTCGTCGAATATATCGATCTTTATGTCTCGACCATTTCGAGACTCCTCGTCAAGTCCGTGATCACATCCAGGACTCCGAACAACCTTCGGTACATCAAAATATATAAACTCATAATGAAACTGTCATCGTAACGTTAAGCGTGCGGACCCTACGGGTTCGAGAACAATGTAGACATGACCGAGACACGTCTCCGGTCAATAACCAATAGCGGAACCTGGATGCTCATATTGGCTCCTACATATTCTACGAAGATCTTTATCGGTCAGACCGCATAGAAAAATACGTTTGTTCCCTTTGTCATCGGTATGTTACTTGCCCGAGATTCGATCATCGGTATCTCAATACCTAGTTCAATCTCGTTACCGGAAAGTCTCTTTACTCGTTCCGTAATACATCATCTTGCAACTAACTTATTAGTTGCATTGCTTGCAAGGCTTAAGTGATGTGCATTACCGAGAGGGCCCAGAGATACCTCTCCGACAATCGGACTGACAAATCCTAATCTCGAAATACGCCAACCCAACATGTACCTTTGGAGACACCTGTAGAGCACCTTTATAATCACCCAGTTACATTGTGACGTTTGGTAGCACACAAAGTGTTCCTTCGGTAAACGGGAGTTGCATAATCTCATAGTCATAGGAACATGTATAAGTTATGAAGAAAGCAATAGCAACATACTAAACGATCGGGTGCTAAGCTAATGGAATGGGTCATGTCAATCACATCATTCTCCTAATGATGTGATCCCGTTAATCAAATGACAACTCATGTCTATGGTTAGGAAACATAACCATCTTCGATTAACGAGCTAGTCAAGTAGAGGCATACTAGTGACACTTTGTTTGTCTATGTGTTCACACAAGTATTATGTTTCCGGTTAATACAATTCTAGCATGAATAATAAACATTTATCATGATATAAGGAAATAAATAATAACTTTATTATTGCCTCTAGGGCATATTTCCTTCAAGTAAATGATAAACATAATTTTTGATGCGGAGTGCTACTTGGCATAATTTCAATGTAATTCTTCTTAATTGTGGTATGAATATTCAGATCCGAAAGATTCAAGACAAAAGTTCATATTGACAAAGAAATAATAATACTTCAAGCATACTAACTAGGCAATCATGTCTTCTCAAAATAATATGGCCAAAGAAAGTTATCCCTACAAAATCATATAGTCTGGCTATGCTCCATCTTCACCACACAAAATATTTAAATCATGCACAACCCCGATGACAAGCCAAGCAATTGTTTCATACTTTTGATGTTCTCAAACCTTTTCAATCTTCACGCAATACATGAGCGTGAGCCATGGATATAGCACTATAGGTGGAATAGAGTGGTGGTTGTGGAGAAGACAAAAAGGGAGAAGATAGTCTCACATCAACTAGGCGTATCAACGGGCTATGGAGATGCCCATCAATAGATATCAATGTGAGTGAGTAGGGATTGCCAGCAACAGATGCACTAGAGCTATAAGTGTATGAAAGCTCAACAAAAGAAACTAGTGGGTGTGCATCCAACTTGCTTGCTCACGAAGACCTAGGGCATTTTGAGGAAGCCCATCATTGGAATATACAAGCCAAGTTCTATAATGAAAGATTCCCACTAGTATATGAAAGTGACAAAACAAGAGACTCTCTACTATGAAGATCATGGTGCTACTTTGAAGCACAAGTGTGGTAAAAGGATAGTAGCATTGTCCCTTATCTCTTTTTCTCTCATTTTTTTATTTTTTTTATTTGGGCCTTTTTTTATGGCCTCTTTTCTCTCTTTTTTTTGGGTTTCTTTGGCCTCTTTTATTTATTTTCGTCCGGAGTCTCATCCCGACTTATGGGGGAATCATAGTCTCCATCATCCTTTCCTCACTGAGACAATGCTCTAATAATGATGATCATCACACTTTTATTTACTTACAACTCGATACTTAGAACAAGATATGACTCTATATGAATGCCTCCGGCGGTGTACCGGGATGTGCAATGATGCATGAGTGACATGTATGAAAGAATTATGAATGGTGGCTTTGCCACAAATACAATGTCAACTACATGATCATGCTAAGCAATATGACAATGATGAAGCATGTCATAATAAACGGAACGGTGGAAAATTGCATGGCAATATATCTCAGAATGGCTATGGAAATGTCGTAATAGGTAGGTATGGTGCCTGTTTTGAGGAAGATAAATGGTGGGTTTATGGTACCGGTGAAAGCTGCGCGGTACTAGAGAGGCTAACAAAGGTGGAAGGGTGAGAGTGCGTATAATCCATGGACTCAACATTAGTCATAAAGAACTCATATACTTGTTGCAAAAATCTACAAGTTATCAAAGCAAAGTATTACGCGCATGCTCCTAGGGGGATAGATTGGTAGGAAAAGACCATCGCTCGTCCCCGACCACCACTCATAAGGAAGACAATCAATAAATAAATCATGCTCCGACTTCATCACATAACGGTTCACCACACGTGCATGCTACGGGAATCACAAACTTCAACACAAGTATTTCTCAAATTCACAACTACTCAACTAGCATGACTTTGATTTTATTACCTCCATATCTCAAAACAATCATCAAGCATCAAACTTCTCTTAGTATTCAACACACTCATAAGAAAGTTTTATTATTCTTGAATACCCAGCATATTAGGATTTTAAGCAAATTACCATGCTATTAAGACTCTCAAAATAATATAAGTGAAGCATGATAGTTCATCTATTTCTTCAAAATAAAACTACCACCATGCTCTAAAAGATATAAGTGAAGCACTAGAGCAAATGACAAACTACTCCGAAAGATATAAGTGAAGATCAATGAGTAGTTTAATAATTATGCAACTATGTGAAGACTCTCTAACATTTAATAATTTCAGATCTTGGTATTTTATTCAAACAGTAAGCAAATAAAAATAAAATGACATCTAAGAATAGCAAACATCATGTGAAGAAGCAAAAACTTAGGATCAACCGATACTAACCGATAGTTGTTGAAGAAGAAAGGTGGGATGCCAACCAGGGCATCCCCAAGCTTAGAAGCTTGAGACTTCTTGAAATATTATCTTGGGGTGCCTTGGGCATCCCCAAGCTTGAGATTTTTTTTCTCCTTAATTCCTCTCATATCACGGTCTCCCTAAATCTCAAAAGCTTTATCCACACAAAACTCAACAAGGACTCATGAGATAAGTTAGTATAAACCATTGCAAAAACCTTATCATACTCTACTGTAGAAAATCACTAAAATTATTATTCAACATTGCATACTAAATGCCTCTGCATATTTAATAGTCCTATCCTCAAATAGAATCATTAAAGAAGCAAACATATGCAAACAATGCAAACATAACAGCAATCTTCCTAAACAGGACAGTCAGTAAAGAATGCAGCAACATCCATACTTCCCTAGATCCAAAAATTATGAAAGAAAATTCCCACTGTAGTAAATTTATCAGAGATTAATATGAAAAAGGTTTCAACATTTTATCACATTCTGACTTTTCTAGGGAATTATTGCAACAGCGGTAAACTTTTTGTTTTCAAACAACATGTATACTTGTAACATAGGCATAGTAAAGGCTATCAATGCCACTTTTATTGAAATAAAATATGCAAAACATTTTTCTAAATAACAGCAAGCAAATCTTAACAAAATAAATTGATGCTCCAAGAAAAACACATATCATGTGGTAAATAAAAATATAGCTCCAAGTAAAGTTACTGATGAACGAAGACGAAAGAGGGGATGCCTTCCGGGGCATCCCCAAGCTTAGGCTCTTGGTTGTCCTTGAATATTACCTTGGGGTGCCTTGGGCATCCCCAATCTTAGTCTCTTACCACTCCTTGTTCCATAGTCCATCGAATCTTTACCCAAAACTTGAAAACTTCACAACACAAAACTTAATAGAAAACTCGTAAGCTCCGTTAGTATAAGAAAATAAATCACCACTTCAAGGTACTGTAATGAACTCATTCTTTATTTATATTGGTGTTAAACCTACTGTATTCCAACTTCTCTATGGTTTATAAACTATTTTACTAGCCATAGATTCATCAAAATAAGTAAACAACACATGAAAAACAGAATCTGTCAAAAACAGAACAGTCTGTAGTAATCTGGATCAAACGTATACTTCTGGAACTCATAAAATTATCAAATAAATTGCTGGACCTGAGGAATTTATCTATTAATCATCTTAAAAAATAATTAACTAAATATCACTCTCCAAATAAAAATGGCAGCAATTCTCGTGAGCGCTAAAGTTTCTGTTTTTTACAGCATGATCAACAAGACTTTCCCCAAGTCTTCCCAACGGTTCTACTTGGCACAAACACTAATTAAAAGCATAAAAGCACATCTAAACAGAGTCTAGATGAATTATTTATTACTAAACAGGAACAAAAATCAAGGAACAAAAATAAAGTTGGGTTGCCTGCCAACAAGCGCTATCGTTTAACGCCCCTAGCTAGGCATGATGATTTCAATGATGCTCACATAAAAGATAAGAATTGAAACATAAAGAGAGCATCTTGAAAAATATGACTAGCACATTTAAGCCTAACCCACTTCCTATGCATAGGGATTTTGTGAGCGAACAACTTATGGGAACAAGAATCAACTTGCATAGGAAGGTAAAACAAGCATAACTTCAAAACTTTAAGCACATAGAGAGGAAACTTGATATTATTGCAATTCCTACAAGCATATGTTCCTCCCTCATAATAATTTTCAGCAGCATCATGAATGAATTCAACAATATAACCAGCACCTAAAGCATTCTTTTCATGATCTACAAGCATAGAAAATTTACTACTCTCCACACAAGCAGAATTCTTCTCATTCGAAATAGTGGGAGTATCATAAGAGACTTGAATACTATAAATTGTTTCCACGTTAAAGGAGTAATGTTCAGAGAAAGGGTACTCATAATCATTACAAGTTTTATAAATATAATCATCACTACTCTTTATAGCATAAGTTTTATCACAATAATCATCATAAGTAGCAACTTTGTTCTCATCATAATCGATTGAAACCTCTTCCGGAATAGTGGGTTCATCACAAAATAAAGTCATGACCTCTCCAAATCCACTTTCATCAATATAATCATCATAAATAGGAGGCATGCTTTCATCATAATAAATTTGCTCATCAAAACTTGGGGGACAAAAAATATCATCTTCATCAAACATAGCTTCCCCAAACTTGTGGCTTTGCATATCATTAGCATCATGGATATTCAAGGAATTCATACTAACAACATTGCAATCATGCTCATCATTCAAATATTTAGTGCCAAACATTTTATAGATTTCTTCTTCTAGCACTTGAGCACAATTTTCCTTTCCATCATACTTACGAAAGATATTAAAAAGGTGAAGCGTATGAGACAAACTCAATTCCATTTTTTATAGTTTTCTTTTATAAACTAAACTAGTGATAAAACAAGAAACTAAAAGACTCGATTGCAAGATCTAAAGATATACCTTCAAGCACTCACCTCCCCGGCAACGGCGCCAGAAAAGAGCTTGATGTGTACTACACAACCTTCTTCTTGTAGACGTTGTTGGGCCTCCAAGTGCAGAGGTTTGTAGGACAGTAGCAAATTTTCCTCAAGTGGATGACCTAAGGTTTATCAAACCGTAGGAGGCGTAGGATGAAGATGGTCTCTCTCAAGCAACCCTGCTACCAAATAACAAAGAGTCTCTTGTGTCCCCAACACACCCAATACAATGGTAAATTGTATAGGTGCACTAGTTCGGCGAAGAGATGGTGATACAAGTGGTATATGAATAGTAGATAAAGGTATTTGTAATCTGAAATTATAAAAATAGCAAGGTAACTAATGATAAAAGTGAGCGTAAACGGTATTGCAATGCTAGGAAACAAGGCCTAGGGTTCATACTTTCGCTAGTGTAAGTTCCCTCGACAATAATAACATAATTGGAACATATAACTATCCCTCAACATGCAACAAAGAGTCACTACAAAGTCACTAATAGCGGAGAACAAACGAAGAGATTATGGTAGGGTACGAAACCACCTCAAAGTTATTCTTTCCAATCAATTTGTTGGGCTATTCCTATAAGTGTCACAAACAGCCCTAGAGTTCGTACTAGAACAACACCTTAAGACACAAACCAATCAAAACCCTAATGTCACCTAGATACTCCAATGTCACCTCAAGTATCCGTGGGTATGATTATACGATATGCATCACACAATCTCAGATTCATCTATTCAACCAACACAAAGGACCTCAAAGAGTGCCCCAAAGTTCTACCGGAGAATCACGACGAAAACGTGTGCCAACCCCTATGCATAGGTTCATGGGCGGAACCCGCAAGTTGATCACCAAAACATACATCAAGTGAATCACGTGGTATCCCTGTTGGGGATCGTAGCAGAAATTCAAAAAAATTCCTACGTGTCACCAAGATTAATCTATGGAGAGACTAGCAACGAGAGAGAGGTGTGCATCTACATACCCTTCTAGATCGCTAAGCGGAAGCGTTCAAGTGAACGGGGTTGATGGTGTCGTACACACAGCGATTCAGATCGCGGCCGATTCTGATCTAATCGCCGAACAACGGCGCCTCCGCGTTTAACACACGTACAGCCCGGTGACGTCTCCCGCGCCTTGATCCAGCAAGGAGAGATGGAGAGGTTGGGGAAGACTCTGTCCAGTAGCAGCACGACGGCGTGGTGATGGTGGAGGAGCGCGGGACTCCAGCAGGGCTTCGCTAAGCACTACGAGAGACGAGGAGGGAGAGAGGTAGGGCTGCGCCAAGAGGGAGATCAAATCATGTGTTGGGCAGCCCCCAATACCTCAAGTATATATAGGGGAAGGGGAGGGGCTGCGCCCCCATCTAGGGTTCTCTCCCTAGGGGTGGCGGCAGCCCCAAAACCCATCTAGGGTTGCGGCCAAGGGGGGGAAGAGAGGGGGCGCCCTAGGGTGGGCCTTAAGGCCCATTTGGACCTAGGGTTTGCCCCCTTCCCACTCTCCACGCGCCTTGGGCCTTGGTGGGGGGGGCGCACCAGCCCACCTGGGGCTGGTCCCCTCCCACACTTGGCCCACGCAGCCTTCTAGGGCTGGTGGCTCCACTTGGTGGACCCCCGGGACCCTCCCGGTGGTCCCGGTACGTTACCGATAGCACCGGAAACTTTTCCGGTGACCAAAACGGGACTTCCCATATATAAATCTTTACCTCCGGACCATTCCGGAACTCCTCATGATGTCCGGGATCTCATCCGGGACTCCGAACAACATTCGGTAACCACGTACATACTTTCCCTATAACCCTAGCGTCACCGAACCTTAAGTGTGTAGACCCTACGGGCTCGGGAATCATGCAGACATGACCGAGACATCTCTCTGGTCAATAACCAACAGCGGGATCTGGATACCCATGTTGGCTCCCACATGTTCCACGATGATCTCATCGGATGAACCACGATGTCAAGGATTCAACCAATCTCGTATACAATTCCCTTTGTCTATCGGTACGATACTTGCCCGAGATTCGATCGTCGGTATCCCGATACCTTGTTCAATCTCGTTACCGGCAAGTCGCTTTACTCATTCCGTAACACATCATCCCGTGATCAACTCCTTGGTCACATTGTGCACATTATGATGATGTCCTACCGAGTGGGCCCAAAGATACCTCTCCATTTACACGGAGTAACAAATCCCAGTCTCGATTCGTGCCAACCCAACAGACACTTTCGGAGATACCCGCAATGCACCTTTATAGCCACCCAGTTATGTTGTGACGTTTGGTACACCCAAAGCATTCCTACGGTGTCCGGGAGCTGCACAATCTCATGGTATAAGGAAATGATACTTGACATTAGAAAAGCTTTAGCATACGAACTACACGATCTTGTGCTATGCTTAGGATTGGGTCTTGTCCATCACATCATTCTCCTAATGATGTGATCCCGTTATCAAAGACATCCAATGTCCATGGTCAGGAAACCGTAACCATCTATTGATCAACGAGCTAGTCAACTAGAGGCTTACTAGGGACATGGTGTTGTCTATGTATCCACACATGTATCTGAGTTTCCTATCAATACAATTCTAGCATGGATAATAAACGATTATCATGAACAAGGAAATATAATAATAACTAATTTATTATTGCCTCTAGGGCATATTTCCAAGAGTCTCCCACTTGCACTAGAGTCAATAATCTAGTTCACATCACTATGTGATTGTCATGAATCCAACACCCATGGGGTTTGTTCATATCTTGCTTGTGAGAGAGGTTTATTAGTCAATGGGTCTGAACCTTTCAGATCCATGTGTGCTTTACAAATCTCTATGTCATCTTTGTAGATGCAGCTACCACGCGCTACTTGGAGCTATTCCAAATAACTGTTCTACTATACGAATTCGGTTTACTACTCCGAGTCATCCGGATTAGTGTCAAAGTTTGCATCGACGTAATCCTTTACGACGAACTCTTTTACCACCTCCATAAACGAGAAAATTCCTTAGTCTACTAGTTACTAAGGATAACCTTGACCGTTGTCCTGTGATCCAATCCTAGATCACACTTGTACCCCTTGACTGACTCATGGCTTGGCACACTTTAGGTGCGGTACACAACATAGCATACTTTAGAGCCTACGTCTAAAGCATAGGGGACGACCTTCGTCCTTTCTCTCTATTCTGCCGTGGTCAGGTCTTCAGTTTTACTCAATACTCATACCTTATAACACAGCCAAGAACTCCTTCTTTGCCGATCTATTTTTGAACTCCTTCAAAATTTTGTCATGGTATGTGTTCGTTTGAAAGTACTATTAAGCGATTTTGATCTATCCTTATAGATCTTGATGCTCAATGTTCAAGTAGCTTAATCCAGGTTTTCCATTGAAAAACACTTTTCAAATAACCCTATATGCTATCCAGAAATTCTACATCATTTCTGATCAACAATATGTTAACAACATATACTCATCAAAAATTCTATAGTGCTCCCACTCACTTCTTTGGAAATACAAGTTTCTCATAAACTTTGTATAAACCCAAAATCTTTGATCATCTCATCAAAGCGTACATTCCAACTCTGAGATGCTTACTCCAGTCCTTAGAAGGGTTGCTGGAGCTTTGCATACTTGTTAGCATCTTTCAGGATTGACAAAACCTTCTGGATGTATCACATACAACCTTTCCTTAAGAAAAACGTCGAGGAAACAATGTTTTGACATCCTATCTGCAAGATTTCATAAATAATGCAGTAACTGCTAACATAATTCCAACAGACTCTTAGCATCGCTACGAGTGAGAAAGTCTCATCGTAGTCAACTCCTTGAACTTGTCGGGAAACATTTTAACGACAAGTCGGGCTTTCTTAATGGTGACACTTACCATCATTGTTTGTCTTCCTTCTAAAATCCATCTACACCTAACAGCCTTACGACCATCGAGTAGTTCTTTCAAAGTCTATACTTTGTTTTATACATGGATCCTCTCTCAGATTTTATGGCCTCGAGCCATTCGTCGGAATCCGGGCCCACCATAGCTTCTCCATAGCTCGTAGGTTCATTGTTGTCTAGCAACATGATTTCCAAGACAGGATTACATACCACTCTGAAGTAGTACACATCCTTGTCGACCTATGAGGTTTGGTAGTGACTTGATCCAAAGTTTCATGATCATTATCATAAGCTTCCACTTCAATTGGTGTAGGTGCCACAGGAACAACTTCCTGTGCCCTGCTACACACTAGTTGAAGTGACGGTTCAATAACCTCATCAAGTCTCCACCATCCTCCCACTCAATTCTTTCGAGAGAAACTTTTCCTCGAGAAAGGACCTGTTTCTAGAAACAATCACTTTTGGTTCCGGATCTGGAATAGGAGGTATACCCAACTATTTTTGGGTATTCTATGAAGATGCATTTATCCGCTTTGGGTTCGAGCTTATCAACCTGAAATTTTTTCACATAAGCATCGCAGCCCCAAACTTTTAAGAAACGACAGCTTAGGTTTTTCTAAACCATAGTTCATACGGTGTCGTCTCAACGGAATTGTGTGGTGCCCTATTTAAAGTGAATGCAGTTGTCTCTAATGCCTAACCCATAAACGATAGTGGTAATTTGATAAGAGACATCATGGTATGCACCATATCCAATAGGGTGCAGTTATGATGTCCGGACACACCATCATACTATGGTGGTCCAGGCGGTATTAGTTGTGAAACAATTTCCACAATGTCTTAATTGTGTGCCAAACTCGTAACTCAGATATTCATCTCTATGATCATATCATAGACATTTTATCATCTTGTTACGACGATCTTGAACTTCACTTTGAAATTACTTAAACCTTTCAATAGTTCAGACTTGTGTTTCATCAAGTAAATATACTCAGCATCTATTCAAATCATCTATGAAGTAAGAACATAACGATATCCACTACGTGCCTCAGCACTCATCGGACTGCACACATCAAAATGTAATACTTCCAACAAGTCGCTTTCTTGTTCCATCTTACTGAAAACGTGGCCTTTCAGTCATCTTGCCCATGTGGTATGATTTGCATGTCTCAAGTGATTCAAAATCAAGTGAGTCCAAACGATCCATCTGCATGGAGTTTATTCATGCATATCTACCAATAGACATGGTTCGCATGTCTCAATCTTCAAAAAACGAGTGAGTCCAAAGATCCATCAACATGGAGCATCTTCATGCGTTTTATACCAACATGACTCAAATGGCAGTGCCACAAGTATGTGGTACTATCATTACTATCTTGTATCTTTTGGCATGAACATGTGTATCACTACGATCGAGATTCAACAAACCATTCATTTTAGGTGCAAGACCATTGAAGGTATTATTCAAATAAACAGAGTAACCATTATTCTCCTTAAATGAATAATCATATTGCGATAAACATAATCCAATCATGTCTATGCTCAACGCAAACACCAAATAACAATTATTTAGGTTTAACACCAATCTCGATGGTAGAGGGAGCATGCGATGCTTGATCATATCAACCTTGGAAACACTTCCAACACATATCGTCATCTCACCTTCAGCTAGTCTCCGTTTATTCTGTAGCCTTTTATTTCGAGTTACTAACACTTAGCAACCGAACCGGTATCTAATACCCTGCTGCTACTAGGAGTACTAGTAAAGTACACATTTAATATATGTGCAATACATACTTCTGTCAACCTTGCCAGCCTTCTCATCTACCAAGTATCTAGGGTGGTTCTGCTTTAGTGACCGTTCCCCTCATTACAGAAGCACTTAGTCTCGGGTTTGGTTCAACCTTGGGTTTCTTCATTAGAGCAACAACTGATTTGCCGTCTCATGAAGTATCCCTTCCTTGCCCTTACCCTTCTTGAAACTAGTGGTTTTACTAACCATCAACAATTGATGCTCCTATTTGATTTCTACTTTCGCGTTGTCGCGAATAGCTCAAGGATCATCATATCTATCCGTGATATGTTATAGTTCATCACGAAGCTCTAGTAGCTTAGTGGCAGTGACTTTGGAGAACCATCACTATCTCATCTGGAAGCTCAACTCCCACTCGATTCAAGCGATTGTAGTACTCATACAATCTGAGCACATGCTCAACGATTGAGCTTTTCTCCTTAGTTTGCGGGCTTAGGAAACTTGCCAGAGGTCTCATACCTCTTGACATGGGCATTAGTCTGAAATCCCAATTTCAGTCTTTGGAACATCTCATATGTTCTGCGATGTTTCAAAACATCTTTGGTGCCACAATTCTAAACCGTTAGTATTACGCACTGAACTATCACGTAGTCATCAAAACGTGTATGTCAGATGTTTCCCAGCATCTATAGACGATGCTCGAGGTTCAACGCACTGAGTGGTGCATTAAGAACATAGCCCTTCTGTGCAGCAATGAGGACAATCCTCAGTTCACGGACCCAGTCCGCATAATTTCTACTGTCAACTCTCAACTAAATTTTCTCTAGGAACATATCTAAAACAGTAGAACCAAAGTGTGAGCTACGACATAATTTGCAAAGACCTTTTGACAATGTTCATGATAATTAAGTTAATCTAATCAAATTATTCAATGAACTCCCACTTAGATAGACATCCCTCTAGTCATCTAAGTGATACATGATCCGAGTCAACTAGGCCGTGTCCGATCATCACGTGAGACGGACTAGTCATCACCGGTGAACATCTTCATGTTGATCGTATCCACTATACGACTCATGTTCGACCTTTCGGTCTTCCGTGTTCCGAGGCCATGTCTGTACATGCTAGGCTCGTCAAGTTAACCTAAGTGTATTGCGTGTGTAAATCTGGCTTACACCCGTTGTATGCGAACGTTAGAACCTATCACACCCGATCATCACGTGGTGCTTCGGAACAACGGACCTTAGCAACGGTGCACAGTTAGGGGGAACACAATCCTTGATATTTTAATGAGGGATCATCTTATTTATGCTACCGTCGTTCTAAGCAAATAAGACGTAAAAACATGACAAACATCACATGCAAATCATAAAGTGACATGATATGGCCAATATCATCTTGCGCCTTTGATCTCCATCTTCGACGCGCGGCATGATCACCTTCGTCACCGGCATGACACCATGATCTCCATCATCATGATCTCCATCATTGTGTCTTCATGAAGTTGCCTCGTCAACTATTACTTCTACTACTATGGCTAACGGTTAGCAATAAAGTAAAGTAATTACATGACGTTTATGTTGACACGCAGGTCATAAATAAATTAAGACAACTCCTATGGCTCCTGCCGGTTGTCATACTCATCGACATGCAAGTCATGATTCCTATTACAAGAACACGATCAATCTCATACATCACATATATCATTCATCACATCCTTTTGGCCATATCACATCACAAAGCAAACACTGCAAAAACAAGTTAGATGTCCTCTAATTGTTGTTGCATGTTTTACGTGGCTGCTATGGGTTTCTAGCAAGAACGTTTCTTACCTACGCAAAACCACAACGTGATATGCCAATTTCTATTTACCCTCCATAAGGACCCTTTTCATCGAATCCGATCTGACTAAAGTGGGAGAGACAGACACCCGCTAGCCACCTTATGCAACTAGTGCATGTCAGTCGGTGGAACCAGTCTCACGTAAGCGTACGTGTAAGGTCGGTCCGGGCCGCTTCATCCCACGATGCCGCCGAATCAAGATAAGACTAGTAACGGCAAGTAAATTGACAAAATCGACGCCCACAACAACTTGTATTCTACTCGTGCATAGAAACTACGCATAGACCTAGCTCATGATGCCACTGTTGGGGATCGTAGCAGAAATTCAAAAAAATTCCTACGTGTCACCAAGATCAATCTATGGAGAGACTAGCAACGAGAGAGAGGTGTGCATCTACATACCCTTGTAGATCGCTAAGCGGAAGCGTTCAAGTGAACGGGGTTGATGGTGTCGTACACACAGTGATTCAGATCGCGGTCGATTCCGATCTAAGCGCCGAACAACGGCGCCTCCACGTTCAACACACGTACAGCCCGGTGACGTCTCCCGCGCCTTGATCCAGCAAGGAGAGAGGGAGAGGTTGGGGAAGACTCCGTCCAGCAGCAGCATGACGGCGTGGTGATGGTGGAGGAGCACGGGACTCCAGCAGGGCTTCGCTAAGCACTACGAGAGACGAGGAGGGAGAGAGGTAGGGCTGCGCCAAGAGGGAGATCAAATCATGTGTTGGGCAGCCCCCAATACCTCAAGTATATATAGGGGAAGGGGAGGGGCTGCGCCCCCATCTAGGGTTCCCTTCCTAGGGGTGGCGGCAGCCCCAAAACCCATCTAGGGTTGCGGCCAAGGGGGGGAAGAGAGGGGGCGCCCTAGGGTGGGCCTTAAGTCCCATCTGGACCTAGGGTTTGCCCCCTTCCCACTCTCCACGCGCCTTGGGCCTTGGTGGGGGGGGGCACCAGCCCACCTGGGGCTGGTCCCCTCCCACACTTGGCCCACGCAGCCTTCTGGGGCTGGTGGCCCCACTTGGTGGACCCCCGGGACCCTCCCGGTGGTCCCGGTACATTACCGATAGCACCCGAAACTTTTTCGGTGACCAAAACGGGACTTCCCATATATAAATCTTTACCTCTGGACCATTCCGGAACTCCTCTGACGTTCGGGATCTCATCCGGGACACCTAACAACATTCGGTAACCGCGTACATGAAGGAAATATGCCCTAGAGGCAATGATAAAGTTATTATTTATTTCCTTATATCATGATAAATGTTTATTATTCATGCTAGAATTGTACTAACTGGAAACATAATACATGTGTGAATACATAGACAAACAGAGTGTCACTAGTATGCCTCTACTTGACTAGCTCGTTAATCAAAGATGGTTATGTTTCCTAACCATAGACATGGGTTGTCATTTGATTAACGGGGTCACATCATAAGGAGAATGATGTGATTGACATGACCCATTCCGTTAGCTTAGCACTTGATCGTTCAATTTGTTGTTGTTGCTTTGTTCATGACTTATACATGTTCCTATGACTATGAGATTATGCAACTCCCGTTTACCGGAGGAACACTTTGTGTGCCACCAAACGTCACAACGTAACTGGGTGATTATAAAGGTGCTCTACAGGTGTCTCCGAAGGTACTTATTGGGTTGGCGTATTTCGAGATTAGGATTTGTCACTCCAATTGTCGGAGAGGTATCTCTGGGCCCACTCGGTAATGCACATCACTATAAGCCTTGCAAGCATTGCAACTAATGAGTTAGTTGCGGGATGATGTATTACGGAACAAGTAAAGAGACTTGCCGATAACGAGATTGAACTAGGTATTGAGATACCGACGATCAAATCTCGGGCAAGTAACATGCCGATGACAAAGGGAACAACGTATGTTGTTATGCGGTGTGACCGATAAAGATCTTCGTAGAATATGCGGGAACTAATATGAGCATCCAGGTTCCGCTTTGGTTATTGACCGGAGACGTGTCTCCGTCATGTCTACATTGTTCTCGAACCCGTAGGATCCGCACGCTTAAGGTTTCGATGACAGTTATATTATGAGTTTATGAATTTTGATGTACCGAAGGAGTTCGGAGTCCCGGATGAGATCGGTGACATGACGAGGAGTCTTGAAATGGTCGAGACGTAAAGATCGATATATTATACGACTATATTCGGACATCGGAAAGGTTCCGAGTGATTCGGGTATTTTTCGGAGTACCGGAGAGTTACGGGAATTCGCCGGGGAGTATATGGGCCTTATTGGGCCATACGGGAATAGAGGAGAGAGGCCAAAAGGAAGGAGGCGCGCCCCCCCTCTGGTCCGAATTGGACAAGGGGTGCAACCCACTTTTCCTTTTTCCTCTACCCCTCTTTCCTTCTCTCCTACTCCAACAAGGGAAGGAGGAGTCCTACTCCCGGTGGGACTAGGACTCCCCCGTTGGCGCGCCCTCCTCCTAGGCCGGCCACCTCTCCCCTTGCTCCTTTATATACAGGGGTAGGGGGGCACCTCTAGACACAACAGTTGATCATTGATCTCTTAGCCGTGTGCGGTGCCCCCCTCCACCATAGTCCTTGATAATATTGTAGTGGTGCTTAGGCGAAGCCCTGCGACAGTAGAACATCAAGATCGTCACCACGCCGTCGTGCTGACGGAACTCTTCCCCGACATTCTGCTGGATCGGAGTCCGGGGATCGTCATCGAGCTGAACGTGTGCTAGAACTCGGAGGTGCCGTAGTTTCGGTGCTTGATTGGTCGGGCCGTGAAGACGTACGACTACATCAATCGCCTTGTGCTAACGCTTCCGCTTTCGGTCTACGAGGGTACGTGGACAACACTCTCCCCTCTCGTTGCTATGCATCACCATGATCTTGCGTGTGCGTAGGAATTTTTTTGAAATTACTATGTTCCCCAACAGTGGTATCCGAGCCTGGTTTTATGCGTTGATGTAATATGCACGAGTAGAACACAAGTGAGTTGTGGGCGATATAAGTCATACTTCTTACCAGCATGTCACACTTTGGTTCGGTGGTATTGTTGGATGAAGCGGCCCGGACCGACATTACGCGTACGCTTACGCGAGATTGGTTTTACCGCCGTGCTATGCACACAGGTGACTAGCGGGTGTCCGTTTCTCCAACTTTAGTTGAACCGAGTGTGGCTACGCCCGGTCCTTAAGAAGGTTAAAACAACACCAACTTGACAAACTATCGTTGTGGTTTTGATGCGTAGGTAAGAACGATTCTTGCTAAGCCCGTAGCAGCCACGTAAAACTTGCAACAACAAAGTAGAGGACGTCTAACTTGTTTTTGCAGGGCATGTTGTGATGTGATATGGTCAAGACGTGATGAGATATAAGTTGTTGTATAAGATGATCATGTTTTGTTGAAGTTATCGGCAACTGGCAGAAGCCTTATGGTTGTCTCTTTATTGCATAAGATGCAAGCGCCAAATAATTGCTTTACTTTATCGCTATGCGATAGCAATAGTTGTAAGAGCAATAGTTGGCGAGACGACCATGTGACAACACATTGATATAGATCAAGATGATAGAGATCATGGTGTGATGCCGGTGACAATGCAAATCATGACGATGCTTTGGAGATGGAGATCAAAGGCACACGATGATGATGGCCATATCATGTCACATATTTTGATTGCATGTGATATTTATCTTTTATGCATCTTATCTTGCTTTGATTGACAGTAGCATTATAAGATGATCTCTCACTAAATTTCAAGATAAAAAGTGTTCTCCCTGAGTATGCACCATTGCCAAAGTTCGTCGTGCCCAGACACCACGTGATGATCGGGTGTGATAAGCTCTATGTCCATCTACAATGGGTGCAAGCCAGTTTTGCACACGCAGAATACTCAGGTTAAACTTGACGAGCCTAGCATATGCAGATATGGCCTCGGAACACTGAGACCAAAAGGTCGAACGTGAATCATATATAGATATGATCAACATAGTGATGTTCACCATTGAAAACTACTCCATTTCACGTGATGATCGGTTATGGTTTAGTTGATTTGGATCACGTGATCACTTAGAAGATTATAGGGATGTCTTTCTAAGTGGGAGTTCTTAAGTAATATGATTAATTGAACTTAAATTTATCATGAACTTAGTCCTGGTAGTATTAGCATATCTATGTTGTAGATCAATAGCTCGCGTTTAGCTCCCCTGTTTTATTTTTGATATGTTCCTAGAGAAAACTAAGTTGAAAGATGTTAGTAGCAATGATGCGGATTAGATCCGTGATCTAAGGTTTATCCTCATTGCTGCACAGAAGAATTATGTCCTTGATGCACCGCTAGGTGACAAACCTATTGCAGGAGCAGATGCAGATGTTATGAACGTTTGGCTAGCTCAATATGATGACTACTTGATAGTTTAGTGCACCATGCTTAAACGGCTTAGAATCGGGACTTCAAAGACGTTTTGAACGTCATGGACCATATGAGATGTTCCAGGAGTTGAAGTTAATATTTCAAGAAAATACCTGATTTGAGATATATGAAGTCTCCAACAAGTTCTATAGCTAAAAGATGGAGGAGAATAGCTCAATCAGTGAGCATGTGCTCATATTGTCTGGGTACTACAATCGCTTGAATCAAGTGGGAGTTAATCTTCCAGATAAAATAGTGATTGACAGAATTCTCTAGTCACCATCACCAAGTTAGTAGAACTTCGTGATGAACTATAATATGCAAGGGATAACAGAAACGATTCCCAAGCTCTTCGTGATGCTGAAATCGACGAAGGTAGAAATCAAGAAAAGCATCAAGTGTTGATGGTAAACAAAACCACTAGTTTCAAGTAAAGGGGCAAAGGGAAGAAAGGGGAACTTTAAGAAGAACGGCAAACAAGTTGCTGCTCAAGTGAAAAAAACCCAAGTCTGGACCTAAGCCTGAAACTGAGTGCTTCTACTACAAAGGGACTGGTCATTGAAAGCGGAACTACCCCAAGTAATTGGCGGATAAGAAGGATGGCAAAGTGAACATAGGTATATTTGATATACATGTTATTGATGTGTACTTTACTAGTGTTTATAGCAACCCCTTAGTATTTGATACTAGTTCAGTTGCTAAGAATAGTAACTTGAAACGGGAGTTGCAGAATGAACATAGACTAGTTAAGGGTGAAGTGACGATGTGTATTGGAAATGGTTCCAAGATTGATATGATCATCATCGCACACTCCCTATACTTTCGGGATTAGTGTTAAACCTAAAATAAATGTTATTTAGTGTTTGCGTTGAGCATGAATATGATTGGATCATGTTTATTGCAATACGATTATTCATGTAAGTTAGAGAATAATTGTTGTTCTGTTTACATGAATAAAACCTTCTATGGTCATACACCCAATAAAAATGGTTTGTTGGATCTCGATCGTGGTAATATACATTTTCATAATATTGAAGCCAAAAGATGCAAAGTTAATAATGATAGTGCAACTTATTTGTGGCACTGCTGTTTAGGTCATATCGGTGTAAAGCGCATGAAGAAAATCCATGCTGATGGGCTTTTGGAATCACTTGATTATGAATCAGTTGATGCTTGCGAACCATGCCTCATGGGCAAGATGACTAAGACTCCGTTCTCCGGAACATTGGAGCGAGCAACAGATTTGTTGGAAATCATACATACTGATGTATGTGGTCCGATGAATATTGAGGCTCACGGCAGGTATCATTATTTTCTGATCTTCATAGATGATTTGAGTAGATATGAGTATATCTACTTGATGAAACACAAGTCTAAAACATTTGAAAAGTTCAAAGAATTTCAGAGTGAAGTGGAGAATCATTGTAACAAAAATAAAAGTTTCTACAATATGATCGCAGAAGTAAAATATTTGAGTTACGAGTTTGGCCTTTAGTTAAAACAATGTGAAATAGTTTCACTACTCACGCCACCTGGAACACCACAGTGTAATGGTGTGTCCGAATGTCATAACCATACTTTATTAGATATAGTGCGATCTATGATGTCTCTTACCGATCTACCACTATCGTTTTGGGGTTATGCATTAGAGACAGCTACATTCACATTAAATAGGGCACCATCTAAATCCGTGGAGATGACACCATATGAACTGTGGTTTGGCGAGAAACCCCAGCTGTCGTTTCTTAAAGTTTGGGACTGCGATGCTTATGTGAAAAAGTTTTCAACATGATAAGCTCGAACCCAAATCGGAGAATTAAATCTTCATAGGATACCCAAAAGAAACTGTTCGGTACACCTTCTATCACAGATCCGAAGGCAAGATATTCGTTGCTGAGAATGGATCCTTTCTAGAGAAGGAGTTTCTCTCGAAAGAAGTGAGTGGGAGGAAAATGGAACTTGATAAGGTAATTGTACCTTCTCCCGAATTGGAAAATAGTTCATCACAGAAATCAGTTCCAGTGATGTCTACATCAACAAGAGAGGAAGTTAATGATGATGATCATGAAACTTCAGATCAAGTTACTACAGAACTTCGTAGATCAACCAGAGTGAGATCCGCACCAGAGTGGTACGGTAATCCTGTTCTAGAGGTCATGTTACTTGACCATGACGAACTTGCGAACTATGAGGAAGCGATGATGAGCCCAGATTCCACGAAATGGTTTGAGGCCATGAAATCTGAGATGAGATCCATGTATGAGAACAAAGTATGGACTTTGATTGACTTGCCCAATGATCGGCGAGTCATTGAGATTAAATGGATCTTCAAGAGGAAGACGAACGTTGTTAGTAGTGTTACTATCTACAAAGCTAGAATTGTCGCAAAAGGTTTTCGACAAGTTCAAGGTGTTGACTACGATGAGAGTTTCTCACTCGTATCTATGCTTAAGTCTGTCCGAATCATGTTAGCAATTGCCGCATTTTATGAAATCTGGCAAATGGATAAACAAAACTGCATTCCTTAATGGATTTATTAAAGAAGAGTTGTATATGATGCAATCAGAAGGTTTTGTCAATCCTAAAGGTACTAACAAAATATGCAAGCTCCAGCGATCCATCTATGGACTGGTGCAAGCATCTCGGAGTTGGAATATATGCTTTGATAAGTTAATCAAAGCATATAGTTTTATACAGACTTGCAGTGAAGCCTGTATTTACAAGAAAGTGAGTGGGAGCACTACAACATTTCTGATAAGTATATGTGTATGACATATTGTTGATCGGAAATAATGTAGAATTATTCTGCAAAGCATAAAGGAGTGTTTGAAAGGAGTTTTTCAAAGAAAGACCTCGGTGAAGCTGCTTACATATTGAGCATCAAGATCTATAGAGATAGATCAAGACGCTTGATAAGTTTTCAATGAGTACATACCTTGACAAGTTTTTGAAGTAGTTCAAAATGGAATAGTCAAAGAAAGAGTTCTTGCCTGTGTTACGAGGTGTGAAATTGAGTAAGACTCAAAGCCCGACCACGGCAGAAGATAGAGAGAGAATGAAAGTCATTCCCTATGGCTCAGCCATAGGTTCTATAAAGTATGCCATGCCGTGTGCCAGACCTATTGTATACCCTGCCCTGAGTTTGGCAAGGGAGTACAATAGTGATCTAGGAGTAGATCACTGGACATTGGTCAAAATTATCCTGAGTGGAATAAGGATATGTTTCTCGATTATGGAGGTGTCAAAAGGTTCGTCGTAAAGGGTTACGTCGATGCAAGTTTTGACACTAATCCTGATGACTCTAAGTCTCAATCTGGATACATATTGAAAGTGGGAGCAATTAGCTAGAGTAGCTCCATGCAGAACATTGTTGACATAGAAATTTGCAAAATACGTACGGATCTGAATATGGCAGACCCGTTGACTAAACTTCTCTCACAAGCAAAACATGATCACACCTTAGTACTCTTTGGGTGTTAATCACATAGCGATGTGAACTAGATTATTGACTCTAGTAAACCCTTTGGGTGTTGTTCACATGTCGATGTGAACTATGGGTGTTAATCACATGGTGATGTGAACTATTGGTATTAAATCACATGGTGATGTGAACTAGATTATTGACTCTAGTGCAAGTGGGAGACTGAAGGAAATATGCCCTAGAGGCAATGATAAAGTTATTATTTATTTCCTTATATCACGATAAATGTTTATTATTCATGCTAGAATTGTACTAACTGGAAACATAATACATGTGTGAATACATAGACAAACAGAGTGTCACTAGTATGCCTCTACTTGACTAGCTCGTTAATCAAATATGGTTATGTTTCCTAACCATAGACATGTGTTGTCATTTGATTAACGGGGTCACATCATTAGGAGAATGATGTGATTGACATGACCCATTCCGTTAGCTTAGCACTTGATCGTTCAGTTTGTTGCTATTGCTTTCTTCATGACTTATACATGTTCCTATGACTATGAGATTATGCAACTCCCGTTTATCGGAGGAACACTTTGTGTGCCACCAAACGTCACAACGTAACTGGGTGATTATAAAGGTGCTCTACAGGTGTCTCCGAAGGTACTTGTTGGGTTGGCGTATTTCGAGATTAGGATTTGTCACTCCAATTGTCGGAGAGGTATCTCTGGGCCCACTCGGTAATGCACATCACTATAAGCCTTGCAAGCATTGCAACTAATGAGTTAGTTGCGGGATGATGTATTGCGGAACGAGTAAAGAGACTTGCCGGTAACAAGATTGAACTAGGTATTGAGATACCGACGATCAAATCTCGGGCAAGTAACATGCCGATGACAAAGGGAACAACGTATGTTGTTATGCGGTCTGACCGATAAAGATCTTCGTAGAATATGTGGGAACTAATATGAGCATCCAGGTTCCGCTATTGGTTGTTGACCGGAGACGTGTCTCAGTCATGTCTACATTGTTCTCGAACCCGTAGGGTCCGCATGCTTAAGGTTTTGATGACAGTTATATTATGAGTTTATGAGTTTTGATATACCGAAGGAGTTCGGATTCCCGGATGAGATCGGGGACATGACGAGGAGTCTTGAAATGGTCGAGACGTAAAGATCGATATATTGGACGACTATATTCGGACATCGGAAAGGTTCCGAGTGATTCGGGTATTTTTCGGAGTACCGAAGAGTTACGGGAATTCGCCGGGAGTATATGGGCCTTATTGGGCCATACGGGAATAGAGGAGAGAGGCCAAAAGGAAGGAGGCGCGCCCCCTTTTGGTCCGAATTGGACAAGGGGTGCAGCCCACTTTTCCTTGTTCCTCTCCCCCTCTTTCCTTCTCTCCTACTCCAACAAGGGAAGGAGGAGTCCTACTCCCGGTGGGAGTAGGACCCCCCCCCCCTTGGCGCGCCCTCCTCCTAGGCCGGCCACCTCTCCCCTTGCTCCTTTATATACAGGGGCAGGGGGGCACCTCTAGACACAACAGTTGATCATTGATCTTTAGCCGTGTGCGGTGCCCCCCTCCACCATAGTCCTCGATAATATTGTAGTGGTGCTTAGGCGAAGCCCTGCGATAGTAGAACATCAAGATCGTCACCACGCCGTCGTGCTGACGGAACTCTTCCCCGACATTCTGCTAGATCGGAGTCCGGGGATCGTCATCGAGCTGAACGTGTGCTAGAACTCGGAGGTGCCGTAGTTTCGGTGCTTGATCGGTCGGGCCGTGAAGACGTACGACTACATCAACTGCGTTGTGCTAACGCTTCCGCTTTCGGTCTACGAGGGTACGTAGACAACACTCTCCCCTCTCGTTGCTATGCATCACCATGATCTTGCATGTGCGTAGGAATTTTTTTGAAATTACTACGTTCCCCAACAGTACATACTTTCCCTATAACCCTAGCGTCATCGAACCTTAAATGTGTAGACCCTACGGGCTCGGGAATCATGCAGACATGACCGAGACATCTCTCTGGTCAATAACCAACAACGAGATCTGGATACCCATGTTGGCTCCCACATGTTCCACGATGACCTCATCGGATGAACCACGATGTCAAGGATTCAACCAATCCCGTATACAATTCCCTTTGTCTATCGGTACGATACTTGCCCGAGATTCGATCGTTGGTATCCCGATACCTTGTTCAATCTCGTTACCGGCAAGTCTCTTTACTCGTTCCGTAACACATCATCCCGTGATCAACTCCTTGGTCACATTGTGCACATTATGATGATGTCCTACCGAGTGGGCCCAGAGATACCTCTCCGTTTACACGGAGTGACAAATCCCAGTCTCGATTCATGCCAACCCAATAGACACTTTCGGAGATACCCGCAGTGCACCTTTATAGCCACCCAGTTACGTTGTGACGTTTGGTACACCCAAAGCATTCCTACGGTGTCCAGGAGCTGCACAATCTCATGGTCTAAGGAAATGATACTTGACATTAGAAAAGCTTTAGCATACGAACTACACAATCTTGTGCTATGCTTATGATTGGGTCTTGTCCATCACATCATTCTCCTAATGATGTGATCCCGTTATCAACGACATCCAATGTCCATGGTCAGGAAACCGTAACCATCTATTGATCAACGAGCTAGTCAACTAGAGGCTTACTAGGGACATGGTGTTGTCTATGTATCCACACATGTATCTGAGTTTTCTATCAATACAATTCTAGCATGGATAATAAACGATTATCATGAACAAGGAAATACAATAATAACTAATTTATTATTGCCTCTAGGGCATATTTCCAACAATCCCATTGTCACCATAGATACGCACGGCAAGACATACATCAAGTGTTCTCAAATCTTTAAAGACTCAATCCGATAAGATAACTTTAAAGGGGAAACTCAATTCATTACAAGAGAGTAGAGGGGGGAAGAAACATCATAGGATCCAAATATAATAGCAAAGCTCGCGATACATCAAGATCCTATCACCTCAAGAACACGAGAGAGAGATCAAACACATAGCTACTGGTACATACCCTCAGCCCCGAGGGAGAACTACTCCCTCCTCGTCATGGAGAGCATCGGGATGATGAAGATGGCCACCGGAGAAGGATTCCCCCTCCGGCAGGGTGCCGGAACGGGTCTAGATTGGCTTTTGGTGGCTACGGAGGCTTCTGGCGGTGGAACTCCCGGTCTATTGTGCCCCCTGGAAGTTTTACGATACGTAGGTATATATGGGTACAAGGGTACGTCAGTGGACCGAAGGGGGGGGGGCACGAGGCAGGGGGGCGCGCCCCCTACCCTCGTGAGCACCTCCTTCATCTTCTGACGTAGGGTCCAAGTCTAATCGGTAGGTTTCCTTCCAAAAATAACTTCTCCAGTTGATTTCGTTTCGTTTTGACTCCGTTTGATATTCCTTTTCCTCGAAACACTGATATAGGCATAAAACAGCAAATCTGGGCTGAGCCTCCGGTTAATAGGTTAGTCCCAAAAATAATATAAAAGTGAAAAATAAAGCCCAATATTGCCCAAAACAGTAGATAATATAGCATGGAGCAATCAAAAATTATAGATACGTTGGAGACGTATCAGTGGCGCCGGGAGGAGCTTCATGCGCGATGGGGACTAAATTCACCGGAGAATGGATTTGCTCGAGCCGCCGCCATGCTTGTACTTCTCCCCATGCTCGAGCCGTCGCCGCCTTCCTGCGCTCGAGGCCGCCGGGAGGTCGACAAGCGAGCGTCCCTGCTAGGTGGCGCGAGCCACCCCGTCGTCGGTTTGGACGGCGACGCGGAGGAGACCGTCAAGCCTCCACGCCCGTGCTCCCTGCGAGAGAGAAGCTCCCGAGCGACAGCCGCACCCTCAAAGCCCCCCTCCCCACCCGATTTCCGCTCGCCCCCTGCACGTCGCCATCCGTGACGTTGAGGTGCCCATGGATGCGCGGCCGGGACGGGCCTGGTTCTCCTGCTCGCACATCCGATAGGGGCCGGCAGAGCACCTTCACGCTCGGCGCGACAGGGCCAGGTGGGAGGGGAGCACCTGCCCGGTCGGCGAGCAAGGTGTATGGCCACGGCCGATGGTCCAAGGTGGAGCTGCGCGGGGACGGTGAGATCCGCGGGAGGAAGAGAGAGAAGATGATGGAGTGGAGATCTGCAGAGTGAGCTTGAGACAGAATGGTAGAAAGTGAGCGGCGGAGTGGATAAGATAGTCGTCCGGTCGTGCTTCGTTCAGCCCGAACGCCCACAAAACATGACGTGGCAACCGCTCTCGCTTTAAAAATTGCAAATCGCGATGGAGGGTGATGGAAGCGTCCGGGCGAAGTGTTTTCGTGCGACATGTGTGGGCGTTAGTATTTCCCTTAAAATAAGCCTCCTCTGCCAACACAAATATCAACTTGTTACCGCCACCGGTTGTGGTAGTTATACAATATGCCCATAACCTACTTATTATGTTCCGTATCTTAAAGAAAAATCTAACTAAGTATCTCAGCTCCGGTTCTTCCTGACGCAACGACTGTTGCTATTATTTCATATAGCCCAAGACTCCTCCAGATCCCATGTGCTCGGTTGCACTTGAACGTCATATGTGCTATATCCTGTGCATGTGTCGAACAAATCGGGCATTCTCCGGATCGAGTGATGTGCCTATTTGCTACTCCATCCATCTCATAATATAAAAACATTTATTATGGAACGGAGGGAGTACAACGCAACAGCAGTGAATTGCATTGTGTAGGCATTTCCACAAGACTATTCTCATTTTACTTGAGACCTTCAAACTCCATAATTTTTTTCAAACTGGGCGTACCAACGAGCCACTTATGACCTATGGGTTTAAGTTATTTGACATGTAGCATCCCCCCACTGCCTGCTGACCGGACAGTAACTGTGCCCGATTTTGTCAGGTATCAAGCAACAAAGTCTTCTGTGTCATGTTAGAAAATAGCAATTTTGCCAGCCCACCAAAAGAAATGTTTCAAGTCTTCTGTGTCATGCGCAGGGGTGATGAAGCCGGCGCCCAACGCCACTGCTCGCTGTCCAGATCGTAGCTTCGATGCTCGCTGTCCAGATTTTGTGCTCGCCGTCGCTGATGAGAGAGTGAAGAGAGGGGACAGTGAGGGGTGAAAGAAGGGTGAGTGTTTTTTGACGCCGCTTTGGAAACAACACGGCGTCTTCCATGTGTCCATACCATGCAACCGCCTTCACCACGTGCCTTGAGTTGTATCGCTGCCTCGTTGAGTCTGACTTTAGAAAAAACATCACTCAAGCATTCCTTTAGACTAGACCCAAAGATACTTTAAGTTTTGTGCGAACCAAAATCTTCATGCTGACCAGACATCCAAACAGTTTAAAACTACATCCATCGAGTGGTTGAGATTTATTCAAGTCTACCAAATACGTCATAATAGTATCTCCAATAAATGATCCAAATGTAAAAATAACTAATTTTTGAACCGTCTAAGGCCAAAAAATGCAACTTCAACAGACGATCCATATGTAAAAAAAAATGTGCCACGGCCTTCTCATCATGTAAAAAAACGCAGCTCCAACTGACTTTAGAGAAACCGTCATTCAAGCATTCCTCTAGGCCAGACCCAGAGATAATTTAAGTTTTGTGCGAACCAAAATTTTCATGCTGATGAGACATCCAAACAGTTTAAAACTACATCCAGTGAATGGTTGATATTTATTCAAGTCTACCAAACACGTTATAAGAGCATCTTCAATAGATGGTTCAAATGTAAAAGTAACTAACTTTTGGATCGTCTAAGGCCAAAAAAGCAGCTTCAACAGACGATTCATATGTAAAAAAAATTGGACCGCGGCCTTCTCGTGATGTAAAATACAACACCTCGCGGTGCAAATTTACATCACGAGGTGCATCTGGTCCAAAACCAGCCGTCGCCCGCGAACGCCCAACCGCCAGTTCATTTCCTTTCCCGCCCGCCCGTCCGTCCGCCACCGCCCCGCCGCCTCCACACCCCGCCGCCGCCCGCATCATATCCGGCCCCGCCCCCCGCCGCCCGCCCACCGCAATCCGGCCACGGCTGCCGCGCATGTCGCCGCCCCGTGCGCCGCCTCCTCGTCCGCCCCGCCCCGCCGCAGCTCTGACCCGTCGCAGCTCCGCCCGGCCTCGGCCCGCCCGTCGTAGCTCCGACCCGCCCCGGCTCCGTCCGCCACCGCCCCGCACGCCGCCGCCGCCCCGCGGCTCTGCCCCGCCCGGCTCCGTCCGCCACCTCCCCGCAGCTCCGCCCTGGCCGGCTCCGTCTGCCACCGCCTCGGCCGCACGCCGCCGCCGCTCCACCGCTCTCACCGCTCTCCGATGGCGCCAAAGAAGACGCCGAAGGGTAAGTCGGGCTTCTTTGGCGTGAGGCAGAAGCCCTCCGGTAACTTCGGAGTGAAGTTCTCCAACGTCGGGACGCGTTGGTGGATCGACACGTACCCCTTCGCCCACGAGGTTGCGCGTGCCTACGTTGTGGCGGTGTGGCGTGCCGAGAGGCCTCGGGAGCACCTGAACTTCCCAGAGATCGAGAGTCGGGCGGAAGCGGAGATGCTTGTGCCGCAGGGCATCAAGATGAAGGAGATCCCGACGAAGAAGAAGACGATGAAGAAGCCGTCGGTTGTCGTCAGTGCCGGCGAGACCGACGAGGAGGCGATGGCGAGGTTTGCTCGGGAGCATCCGGAGTACGTCCAGGCCGAGCTGGAGTACTACTGGAAGCGTGAGGCGGAGCAGAAGAAGAAGGGGGCGAAGAAGGAGGACGAGGCCGGTCCCTCGACGGTGATCCCCATCGAGTCCTTTTCTGACGATGAGGAGTAGTTTATCTAGTAGTTTGAATAAGTAGTAGTTGAAGTTCATGTATGAAACTATGTTAAATTTGATATTTAAACTATGTTGAATGGACTAGTAATTTGTCGCTTTAAGAAATTTGCATTTTCATTTTGGATCATTTATTGAAGTTGCTCTTTTGGACCATCAATTTGGACTATCTGTTGGAGTTGAGTCTTTTTTTGAAATTCCAAAACGCATTTTTTGACGGTTTAAATTTTACATATTCGATTTTGGACCGTTAAATTTTGAACCATCATGCTCTAAACGTCAGTCTCTCCCTTCCTCTCCGATTTTCACGCGCGAAACTACTATGCGGACGACACTTCACCGCACGAACTTTGGACGACGGAGGAATTAACGGTGCTATCCAGTGTTTGGTCTATGCATGGATGGCTTGATGTACCGTGTCGTCTGAAAATCGTTCAGATTTGTCGTGTGTGTAGCAGCGTTGTTTCACGCGTGGAGGAGCACATCACCGGTTCCCAATACCGTCGTCTATACGTCGTCCCACGCAAACCGTGCCAGCAACGCCCAAGTTCCGAAACTACTCCCGAAGTTCCCCTGGCGGAACGTCGCGGTCGGCACGCACGGCGCCATTATAAAACTGAGCACATAGGCAGTGGCACTGAGCAGGGCCACTGACAACGTAAGCGGTGCAGGCAAGCACCAGAGCAGAAGTCGGTTAGAGAGAAGGTGCCAAGGCACGCACCTACCTCTACGCAGCAACGCACAGTAAAGCGCCAGCAGCAGCTTTTTGGGTCAAGAGGAGCCACGGGCCGGCGCCAAGTGTGGCGCGTGCGTGCCCGTGGCGCCTGCGTGCGACCGCCTGTGGACGTGGATCAGTGGGAGTGCAAGAAAGCCAAACCCCAAAATGCCAAAGGCGTAGGTGCAGCATGCATGCATGCATGCACGTCCGCCCAGGCTTTTCGTGCGGCTAGCTAAATAATTGCACCTCGCGACTTTCCACAGCTCTCGCTCGCTCGCCGATGGACGCGACCATGGTGGTCTGGTCTACGCCTGGATCGGCCTCTCCTTTCCGTGAACCCGAGACATGCCATGCCGACGGGCACGCACTGCGCAGTGCGTGGTTTCCGTGGAAAACTCCAGGGAGGCCCAATGGCATACGGGACAAGTGTAGTAGTGGAGCACAGTGGTTTGATCGACAGGGGGTGAACATTTTGAGAATTAGCAAGTCCTGTTTTTCACGAATGCATTATTCAGAGCCTTGCTTCATCACAGAGGAAAGCTACCACTGCCCCTGGTCAGGGAACAGTTTTACGCCGCTGGATTGGATACCAAACCCCGCTGACGAAGCAACAGCCACACTGGCCGAGCTCGAGCGCCACAACGCCCCCCTACTGTATCAGTCCTCGAGACTCTCTCTGACACCAGCTCAGAACAAAAGATAGTACTATTGAGCTCTGAAGAAGAGCAGTGAAAAACTGAGAACGCTCACTAAATACTACTCCATGAAAAAAAAGGAAATATTGTTAGAATAAATCCGAGGCATACCGTCGATCATTCGAGGACCAAGCAATCACACAAGCACGACACCGAGATTTGTTAACGAGGTTCACCGATATGGCTACATCCCGGGGCCTGACTACGGGGGCTCCTCCCCGTGACACCGTCACAATACCGCACCCGGTCGCCCTGGACACCGGCACATGCCGCCGGCTTCCCCTGCGTTCCAGTGCTATTATGTTGGCATAGGTTACATTGTGTGTCTACCCCCACTATATATGAGAGGCCTAAGATACAAGTGTCCTACTTGAACACGACTCCATATCCTATCTAAACACAATACAACTACAAGTCCAACTATAACCTACTTTGTACACCATATTCGACACAACTCTAACAAACTTCACCTTGGCGAATATTCTCCACCACCTTGAATTTGCCAATGTATCAAATTTCCGTGTACATTGAACTTGAGTTTATCCCATGAGTATCGCTGCTACTCCAAAGACTTCATGGGACTCCACCTGCAACTTGTAGTCCCTTCTTTTCTTGATCATAGTCAACACTCGAGCAAAATTAAGTTCGTCATTACTCTAGTTTGTGCTCCCAACTTCCAGAGTACCTGTTCATGTCATCACACACTAATCACTGATCTGCGTGAAAATGAACAACTCACATATTGGGTGTCACATAAGAGTTACCTGAACTCAACATCACCGCTCCTTTCTTGACCGCCTGTCTGAAACTTGAAGGAATTTCACCGTTGCTTGTAGTCATCCCGAGTCAAATTCACAGTTGTCTCACCACATGTATGACCACCAGAGCCCTGGCTCGTCTCCATGTCATGTGCGTACTGCACGCCTCGCCACTATTACCGTGTCGAGCCTCCGCTGTCTCGGTCGAGTCTCAAGGGTTGCAAACCCACACCACTCAACCCCCACAGCAGAGTACCACCGATCATCACCGACCGATGACGAGCTTCATGCTTCCATCAGACCACTGGGCTCCAATCCAAACTGCATGTCACTCGTTTTTTCCCCTTGCTGAATAGGCTTCGATTCCCTGAATCCTTACTTCGTAGCCCCTCAATCCAGCTCCACCTTCAACATGACTCCATGGTGGTTGTACTTGCCACTCCGCGCCTCATCGACTCCAAGCTCTCATGTGCACCGTCTTGAATCGACCCTGCGCCATAGTCTTGTCGAAGCCACACAAGCCCTCGGGCCTGCGTCACGTGTTTCCACGCCCAGAAGTCGGTCACCATCAGCATCACGCTCCTATGTCGTCGTCACCGATCCCACCTTCGTCTTCTGTACCAACCGACTCACGTCGATCCGTCAGACTGTCTAGTCCGACCCAGCCGAACTCATTCAACTGTATGACACATTCAAGGCTCCCAAATCGTCTTCCGCGAATTCTCATCCATCACATGATACTTCCATCTTAGCTGACATGACTTCCCGCAACGCTTTCAAGAATCTCTGTTGTACCAACAAATTTTTCATCCTTGTCTGCCATAATCCAAGGTTTTCAGTTCCGTGAACTTCTCCACCTCAAACCTAGTACCCGTTGGCGCCATGGTTCTTCATATGACCGACTATATGAAAAAATACCCTAGCTGTCCACACAATGCCCCAAGTACACAAACAAAACCTCTGTGTACTACCAGCAGTCAAACCAAAAATTATTTGGCCTTCACGTGATGGCTCGGCTCCTTGCACAAAACTCCGATGCTAGCTTTGCTTTGCCTCGTCCTAGCCTTCCCGATGGATTCGTAACATGTCAGGTCGAACGTCGCTGGGAGCCGAGAGTACAAATAATCATTGTTGAGGACGTAGCAGTCGGGACAGATATTGTGAGAACAATCCTTCTCATGCGACCATGAGAAAAATTTCCAAATCGATCTGACACAGCAAGATTTGAAGGACCATACCTAGACAAATTTAGGGCCAGTTCTTTTGGGCAATTCTCCCAGAATTGACCCCCTCCCCAGCTTCTCCCATAATTGTCACTCTATCTTTTTTTAGAATTCCTAGTTAATTAGACCTTAACTAGCTAGGAATTGTAAAAAAAAGGAGTGGCAATTCTGTGAGAAACTGAGGAGGGGGTCAATTCTGAAAGAATTGCCCAAAAGAACTGGCCCTTAATCTTTCAACACCACCATTGACGCCGAGAAGGAGATCTCATCGTCGAACGAAGGGCCGAAGATTGCTTACTGTATACGATGTCATCTCCGATGAATAAGATGGCCACCAAAACCCAAAAACCAATCTAATCTAATGAAAACACTACTAATATTAAGAACTCTACTCATAGATCAGGTTCCCCACCCCTCCTGACGCCGACGAGTCTGGCCAGAGGAGGGGGACCCGATCTATGGTGGAGGCACATACTAGGTTTTCAGAGGACCTCTCGTGGCGGCGGTCAAAACTTGAGAATTAACTTGTCTTTTTCACAAATGGATTATTTCGAGGAGTGTTACAGAGAGTAAGAGCATCTACAATAGGTATCCTTAAATTCTCCTCAAACGTCCGCAGACACATCCGATCAGAAGAAAGAAAGGGAAAGGTGACCCGATCAGATCCCTCATATCATCCCTACACGTCCGGGCTATCTACGGACCGTCATATTGAGGACAAATGTAGGAATGATATGAGGCTCGTGAACGTGCCCGGTCAGTCCGCCACATAGGACGCGGTCCACCCCTATTCTTTATTCATTATTTCTGTTCTCTCTCTTCATCTCAACCAATCACGTGCAAGTGACAGGACATACTTGGAAGAAAATGAGGAGTATGACTGCATGGACAAATAAATAATAAAGGCTTAAAATGCACACATCCAGTTGTTGGGGAACGTTGCAGAAAACAAAAAATTTCCTACGGTTTCACCAAGATCCATCTATGAGTTCATCTAGCAACGAGTGATCGGATTGCATCTACATACCTTTGTAGATCACGCGAGGAAGCGTTCAAAGAACGGGGATGAGGAAGTCGTACTCGACGTGATCCAAATCACCGGAGATCCTAGCGCCGAACGGACGGCACCTCCGTGTTCAACACACGTACGGTCAGCGTGACGTCTCCTCCTTCTTGATCCAGCAAGGGGGGAGGAGAGGTTGATGAAGATCCAGCAGCACGACGGCGTGGTGGTGGATGCAGGGGTCACCGCAGCAGGGCTTCCCCGTTCTACTACGAGAGGGAGAGGTGTAGCAGGGGAGAGGGAGGCGCCAAGACTCAAGGGTGCGGCTGCCCCCTCCCCCCCTTTATATAGGCCCCCTAGGGGGTGCGCCGGCCCTAGGAGATGGGATCTCCTAGGGGAGCGGCGGCCAAGGGGTGGAGTGCCCCCCAAGCCAGGTGGGGCGCCCCCCCACCCTAGGGTTCCCAACCCTAGGTGCATGGGGTGGGCCAAGGGGGGCGCACCAGCCCACTATGGGCTGGTTCCCCTCCCCACTTTGGCCCATGGGGCCCTTCGGGATGGGTGGCCCCACCCGGTGGACCCCCGGGACCCTTCCGGTGGTCCCGGTACAATACCGGTGACCCCCGAAACTCTCCCGATGGCCGAAACTGCACTTCCTATATATAATTCTTCACCTCCTGACCATTCCGGAACTCCTCGTGACGTCCGGGATCTCATCCGGGACTCCGAACAACTTTTGGGTTACTGCATATTATATCTCTACAACCCTAGCGTCACCGAACCTTAAGTGTGTAGACCCTATGGGTTCGGGAGACATGTAGACATGACCGAGATGGCTCTCCGGTCAATAACCAACAGCGGGATCTGGATACCCATGTTGGCTCCCACATGCTCCTCGATGATCTCATCGGATGAACCACGATGTCGAGGATTCAAGCAACCCCGTATACAATTCCCTTTGTCAATCGGTACGTTACTTGCCCGAGATTCGATCGTTGGTATCCCAGTACCTCGTTCAATCTCGTTACCGGCAAGTCACTTTACTCGTACCGTAATGCATGATCCCGTGACCAGACACTTGGTCACTTTGAGCTCATTATGATGATGCATTACCGAGTGGGCCCAGAGATACCTCTACGTTATACGGAGTGATAAATCCCAGTCTGGATCCGTGTCAACCCAATAGACACTTTCGGAGATACCCGTAGTATACCTTTATAGTCACCCAGTTACTTTGTGACGTTTGGTACACCCAAAGCACTCCTACGGCATCCAGGAGTTACACGATCTCATGGTCTAAGGAAAAGATACTTGACATTGGAAAAACTCTAGCAAACGAACTATACGATCTTGTGCTAAGTTTAGGATTGGGTCTTGTCCATCACATCATTCTCCTAATGATGTGATCTCGTTATCAACGACATCCAATATCCATAGTCAGGAAACCATGACTATCTATTGATCAACGAGCTAGTCAACTAGAGGCTTACTAGGGTCATGTTGGTGTCTATGTATTCACACATGTATTACGATTTCCGGATAACACAATTATAGCATGAATAAAAGACAATTATCATGAACAAGGAAATATAATAATAATCCTTTTATTATTGCCTCTAGGGCATATTTCCGACAGTCTCCCACTTGCACTAGAGTTAATAATCTAGTTACATTGTGATGAATCGAACACCCATGGAATTCTGGTGTTGATCATGTTTTGCTCTAGGGAGAGGTTTAGTCAATGGATCTGCTACATTCAGGTCTGTATGTACTTTACAAATATCTATGTCTCCATCTTGAACATTTTCATGAATGGAGTTGAAGCGACGCTTGATGTGCCTTGTCTTCTTGTGAAACCTGGGCTCCTTGGCAAGTGCAATAGCTCCAGTGTTGTCACAGAAGAGTTTGATCGGCCCCGACGCATTGGGTATGACTCCTAGGTCGGTGATGAACTCCTTCACCCAAATTGCTTCATGCGCTGCCTCCGAGGCTGCCATGTACTCCGCTCCACATGTAGATCCCGCCATGACGCTTTGCTTGCAACTGCACCAGCTTACTGCCCCACCATTCAAAATATACATGTATCCGGTTTGTGACTTAGAGTCATCCAGATCTGTGTCGAAGCTAGCGTTGACGTAACCCTTTACGACGAGCTCTTCGTCACCTCCATAAACGAGAAACATTTCCTTAGTCCTTTTCAGGTACTTCAGGATATTCTTGACCGCTGTCCAGTGTTCCTTGCCGGGATTACTTTGGTACCTACCTACCAAACTTACGGCAAGGTTTACATCATGTCTGGTACACAGCATGGCATTCATAATAGACCCTATGGCTGAGGCATAGGGGATGACACTCATCTCTTCTATATCTTCTGCCGTGGTCGGACATTGAGCTGAGCTCAATTTCACACCTTACAACACAGGCAAGAACCCCTTCTTAGACTGATCCATATTAAACTTCTTCAATATCTTATCAAGGTATGTGCTTTGTGAAAGACCTATGAGGCGTCTTGATCTATCTCTATAGATCTTGATGCCTAATATATAAGCATCTTCTCCAAGGTCCTTCATTGAAAAACTCTTATTCAAGTAGGCCTTAATGCTATCCAAAAGCTCTATATCATTTCCCATTAAAAGTATGTCATATAATATGAGAAATGCTACAGAGCTCCCACTCACTTTCTTGTAAACGCAGGCTTCTCCATAAGTCTGCATAAACCCAAACGCTTTGATCATCTCATCAAAGCGAATGTTCCAACTCCGAGATGCTTGCACCAGCCCATAAATCGAGCGTTGGAGCTTGCACACCTTGTCAGCATTCTTAGGATCGACAAAACCTTCCGGCTGCATCATATACAATTCTTCCTTAACGAAACCATTAAGGAATGCCGTTTTGACGTCCATTTGCCATATCTCATAATCATAGAATGTGGCAATTGCTAACATGATTCGGACGGACTTCAGCTTCGCTACCGGTGAGAAAGTCTCATCGTAGTCAACCCCTTAAACTTGTCGATAACCCTTAGCGACAGGCCGAGCTTTATAGATGGTCACATTACCATCCGCGTCTGTCTTCTTCTTAAAGATCCATTTATTTTCTATGGCTCGCCGCTCAACGGGCAAGTCAGTCAAAGTCCATACTTCGTTTTCATACATGGATCCTATCTCGGATTTCATGGCTTCCAGCCATTTGTCGGAATCCGGACCCGCCATCGCTTCTTCATAGTTCGAAGGTTCACCGTTGTCTAACAACATGATTTCCAAGATAGGGTTGCCGTACCACTCTGGTGCGGAACGTGTCCTTGTGGACCTACGAAGTTCAGTAGCAACTTGATCTGAAGTTTCATGATCATCATCATTAACTTCCTCTCTAGTCGGTGCAGGCACCTCAGGAATATTTTCTTGAGTTGCGCCATTTTCCGGTTCAAGAGGTAATACTTCATCAAGTTCTACTTTCCTCCCACTTACTTCTTTCGAGAGAAACTCCTTCTCTAGAAAGGATCCATTCTTGGCAACAAAGATCTTGCCTTCGGATCTGAGGTAGAAGGTATACCCAATAGTTTCTTTAGGGTATCCTATGAAGACGCATTTTTCCGACTTGGGTTCGAGCTTTTCAGGTTGAAGTTTCTTGACATAAGCATCGCATCCCCAAACTTTAAGAAACGATAGCTTAGGTTTCTTCCCAAACCATAACTCATACGGTGTCGTCTCAACGGATTTTGACGGAGCCCTATTTAAAGTGAATGCGGCAGTCTCTAAAGCATAGCCCCAAAAAGATAGCGGTAAATCGGTAAGAGACATCATAGATCGCACCATATCTAATAGAGTGCGATTACGACGTTCGGACACACCATTACACTGAGGTGTTCCAGGCGGCGTGAGTTGTGAAACTATTCCATATTTTCTTAAGTGTGTGCCAAATTCGTGACTCAAGTATTCTCCTCCACGATCTGATCGCAGGAACTTGATTTTCTTGTCACGTTGATTCTCAACCTCACTCTGAAATTCCTTGAACCTTTCAAAGGTCTCAGACTTGTGTTTCATTAAGTAGACATACCCATATCTACTCAAGTCATCAGTGAGGGTGAGAACATAACGATAACCACCGCGAGCCTCAACACTCATTGGACCGCACACATCAGTATGTATGATTTCCAATAAGTTGGTTGCTCGCTCCATTGTTCCTGAGAACGGAGTCTTGGTCATTTTACCCATGAGGCATGGTTCGCATGTGTCAAATGATTCGTAATCAAGAGACTCTAAAAGTCCATCTGCATGGAGCTTCTTCATGCGTTTGACACCTATGTGACCAAGGCGGCAGTGCCACAAGTATGTGGGACTATCATTATCAACCTTACATCTTTTGGTACTCACACTATGAATATGTGTAGCATTACGCTCGAGATTCATTAAGAATAAACCATTCACCATCGGAGCATGACCATAAAACATATCTCTCATATAAATAGAACAACCATTATTCTCGGATTTAAATGAGTAGCCATCTCGTATTAAACGAGATCCTGATACAATGTTCATGCTCAAACTTGGCACTAAATAACAATTATTGAGGTTCAAAACTAATCCCGTAGGTAAATATAGAGGTAGCGTGCCGACGGCGATCACATCGACCTTGGAACCATTCCCGACGCGCATCGTCACCTCGTCCTTCGCCAGTCTCCGCTTATTCTGCAGCTCCTACTTTGAGTTACAAATGTGAGCAACTGCACTAGTATCAAATACCCAGGAGCTACTACGAGTACCGGTAAGGTACACATCAATTACATGTATATCACATATACCTTTCGTTTTGCCGGCCTTCTTATCCGCTAAGTATTTGGGGCAGTTCCGCTTCCAGTGACCACTTTCCTTGCAATAAAAGCACTCAGTCTCGGGCTTGGGTCCATTCTTTGGCTTCTTCTCGGCAGCTTGCTTGCCGGGCGCGGCAACTCCCTTGCCGTCCTTCTTGAAGTTTTTCTTACCCTTTCCTTTCTTGAACTTAGTGGTTTTATTCACCATCAACACTTGATGTTCCTTTTTGACTTCTACTTCTGCTGATTTCAGCATTGCAAATACTTCAGGAATGGTCTTTTCCATCCCCTGCATATTGAAGTTCATCACAAAGCTCTTGTAGCTTGGTGGAAGCGACTGAAGGATTCTGTCAATGAGCGCGTCATCCGGGAGATTAACTCCCAGCTGAGTCAAGCGGTTATGTAACCCTGACATAGTGAGTATGTGCTCACTGACAGAACTATTTTCCTCCATCTTACAGCTGAAGAACTTGTTGGAGACTTCATATCTCTCGACCCGGGCATGAGCTTGAAAAACCATTTTCAGCTCTTCGAACATCTCATATGCTCCGTGTCTCTCAAAACGCTTTTGGAGCCCCGGTTCTAAGCTGTAAAGCATGCCGCACTGAATGAGGGAGTAATCATCGGTACGTGTCTGCCAAGCGTTCATAACGTCTTGTTCTGCAGGGAGAACAGGTGCTTCACCTAGTGGTGCTTGTAGGACATAATCTTTCTTGGCAGCTATGAGGATGATCCTCAGGTTCCGGACCCAGTCCGTATAGTTGCTGCCATCGTCTTTCAGCTTGGTTTTCTCTAGGAACGCATTGAAGTTGAGGACAATGTTGGCCATTTGATCTACAATACATGTTGTAAAGATTTTAGACTAAGTTCATGATAATTAAGTTCATCTAAATCAAATTATTCAATGAACTCCCACTCAGATAGACATCCCTCCAGTCATCTAAGTATAACATGATCCGAGTTAACTAGGCTGTGTCCGATCATCACGTGAGACGGACTAGCCAACATCGGTGAACATCTTCATGTTGATCGTATCTTCTATATGATTCATGTTTGACCTTTCGGTCTTCTGTGTTCCGAGGCCATGTCTGTACATGCTAGGCTCGTCAAGTCAACCTAAGTGTTTGCATGTGTAAATCTGTCTTACACCCTTTGTATGTGAACGTTGGAATCTATCACACCCGATCATCACGTGGTGCTTCGAAACAACGAACTGTCGCAACGGTGCACAGTTAAGGGGAACACTTTCTTGAAGTTATTATGAGGGATCATCTTATTTACTACCGTCGTTCTAAGTAAACAAGATGCAAAAACATGATAAACATCACATGCAATCAAATAATAATAGTGACATGATATGGCCAATATCACATAGCTCCTTTGATCTCCATCTTGGGGCTCCATGATCATCTTGTCACCGGCATGACACCATGATCTCCATCATCGTGTCTCCATGAAGTTGCTCGCCAACTATTACTTCTACTACTATGGCTAACACGTTTAGCAATAAAGTAAAGTAATTTACATGGCATTTCTCAATGACACGCAGGTCATACAAAAAAATAAAGACAACTCCTATGGCTCCTGCCGGTTGTCATACTCATCGACATGCAAGTCGTGATTCCTATTACAATAGCATGAACATCTCATACATCACATATATATCATTCATCATTCATCACTACTTTGGCCATATCACATCACAAAACACTTGCTGCAAAAACAAGTTAGACGTCCTCTAATTGTTGTTGCAAGTTTTACGTGGCTGCAATAGGGTTCTAGTAAGAATGTTTTCTTACCTACGTGAAAGCCACAACGTGATTTGTCAACTTCTATTTACCCTTCATAAGGACCCTTTTCATCGAATCCGCTCCAACTAAAGTGGGAGAGACACACACCCGCCAGCCACCTTATGCAACTAGTGCATGTCAGTCGGTGGAACCGGTCTCACGTAAGCGTACGTGTAAGGTTGGTCCGGGCCGCTTCATCCCACAATACCGTTGAAGCAAAATAAGACTAGTAGCGGCAAGAAAGTTGACAACATCTACGCCCACAACAAATTGTGTTCTACTCGTGCAAAAAGAACTACGCATAGACCTAGCTCATGATGCCACTGTTGGGGAACGTTGCAGAAAACAAAAATTTTCCTACGGTTTCACCAAGATCCATCTATGAGTTCATCTAGCAACAAGTGATCGGATTGCATCTACATACCTTTGTAGATCACGCGCGGAAGCGTTCAAAGAACGGGGATGAGGAAGTCGTACTCGACGTGATCCAAATCACCGGAGATCCTAGCGCCGAACGGACGGCACCTCCGTGTTCAACACACGTACGGTCAGCGTGACGTCTCCTCCTTCTTGATCCAGCAAGGGGGGAGGAGAGGTTGATGAAGATCCAGCAGCACGACGGCGTGGTGGTGGATGCAGGGGTCACCGCAGCAGGGCTTCGCCGTTCTACTACGAGAGGGAGAGGTGTAGCAGGGGAGGGGGAGGCGCCAAGACTCAAGGGTGCGGCTGCCCCCTCCCCCCCTTTATATAGGCCCCCTAGGGGGTGCGCCGGCCCTAGGAGATGGGATCTCCTAGGGGGGCGGCGGCCAAGGGGTGGAGTGCCCCCCAAGCCAAGTGGGGCGCCCCCCCACCCTAGGGTTCCCAACCCTAGGCGCATGGGGTGGGCTAAGGGGGGCGCACCAGCCCACTATGGGCTGGTTCCCCTCCCCACTTTGGCCCATGGGGCCCTCCGGGATGGGTGACCCCACCCGGTGGACCCCCGGGACCCTTCCGGTGGTCCCGGTACAATACCGGTGACCCCCGAAACTCTCCCAATGGCCGAAACTGCACTTCATGTATATAATTCTTCACCTCCGGACCATTACGGAACTCCTCGTGACGTCCGGGATCTCATCCGGGACTCCGAACAACTTTCGGATTACTGCATATTATATCTCTACAACCCTAGCGTCACCGAACCTTAAGTGTGTAGACCCTACGGGTTCGGGAGACATGTAGACATGACCGAGATGGCTCTCTGGTCAATAACCAACAGCGGGATCTGGATACCCATGTTGGCTCCCACATGCTCCTCGATGATCTCATCGGATGAACCACGATGTCGAGGATTCAAGCAACCCCGTATACAATTCCCTTTGTCAATCGGTACGTTACTTGCCCGAGATTCCATCGTCGGTATCCCAATACCTCGTTCAATCTCGTTACCGGCAAGTCACTTTACTCGTACCGTAATGCATGATCCCGTGACCAGACACTTGGTCACTTTGAGCTCATTATGATGATGCATTACCGAGTGGGCCCAGAGATACCTCTCCGTTATACGGAGTGACAAATCCCAGTCTTGATCCGTGTCAACCCAATAGACACTTTCGGAGATACCCGTAGTATACCTTTATAGTCACCCAGTTATGTTGTGACGTTTGGTACACCCAAAGCACTCCTACGGCATCCGGGAGTTACACGATCTCATGGTCTAAGGAAAAGATACTTGACATTGGAAAAACTCTAGCAAACGAACTATACGATCTTGTGCTAAGTTTATGATTGGGTCTTGTCCATCACATCATTCTCTTAATGATGTGATCTCGTTATCAATGACATCCAATGTCCATAGTCAGGAAACCATGACTATCTATTGATCAACGAGATAGTCAACTAGAGGCTTACTAGGGACATGTTGGTGTCTATGTATTCACACATGTATTACGATTTTCGGATAACACAATTATAGCATGAATAAAAGACAATTATCATGAAGAAGGAAATATAATAATAATCCTTTTATTATTGCCTTTAGGGCATATTTCCAACACCGGTCACTAAACCGGACGCGTCCATGTACGATTAAGGGGTTAGATTTGCTAAGTCTGGCTCTAAATGATCTAAAGCTTACACTGCCCCCGGTCAGGGAACAGTTTTACTCCGCTGGATTGGATACCAAACCCAAAACTCCGCTGGATTGGATACCAAACCCCGCTGACAAAGCAACACCCACTCTGGTCGAGCTCGAACACCACAACGGCTGGATCCCTACTGTATTAGTCCTCAGACTCTCACTCTCTCACAGGAGCTCAGAACAAAAGCTACTATTGAACTCTGAAGAAGAGTGCAAAACTGAGAACGCTCGCTAAATACTACTCCCTCCGTTCCGAATTACTCGTCGCAGAAATGGATGTATTTAGATGTATTTTAGTTCTAGATAGATCCATTTCTACGACGAGTAATTTGGAACGGAGGGAGCAGTACTCCATTCTTCAGTTGAGCTTAATCTTCATGTATATCAGTGCATTGGAGAGTCGAGTCATGTTATCTTTCTTTACCCAAGAAAAAAGGAAGAAATATGAGCACTGATCATTGGAATCATCAAAGCCTCGTTTCGCAACTCGATGCTCTGATTCAGGACTTGGTTTCCTTTGCCAAGAAAAAGAAAGAGCGCTTGATTTTTCAGCATTTTGGCCTAGAGTGAGAGCAGAGAAACATGGAACAGAGTTTGGTTTTGCAACCAGAAACTGATGCATCATCCAGCCACAGATCATGTGGGTTACACCTACACTCTCCTAGGAAAACAAGTGCAAGAACTAGCAAATCCGACGAGCCATACAACTGAGGTCTGAGGAGCCAGAGCAAAAACAGTGAACCGGATCAAGATCTACGAGGAGAAGAAGCGCGCGGTGAAGTTGGACGACGACGAGGAGGCCCGGTTGGCGTCGGCGACCGTGCCGGGCCACAGCGTCACCGGCGGCCGGCCGTCGAAGACCGCAGGCGGAGGGCACGCCAGCACGCCCAGCGGCGGCAGCTTCCTCATCATGGGCAGCGGCGGCGAGAACGCCCCATCCTCCTGCCCTTCCTCCGTGATCCCGCACCGCGACGGCGAGGCGTCCGGCGTCTCGAACGGCGTGTCGTGCTCGTGCCCGGCGGCGGCGCCCCGCTCGTACACCGGGTTGGAGATGTACATGAGGCCGTCGCTGTGCGCGGAGGAGGAGGAGGAGCCGCGGGCCGTGGGCTCGTCGGACCGCGGCGGCGAGGGCGACGGCGAGGAGCGGCGCGCGGGCGACCACCGCCACACGGCGGCCTCCAGCCTGGGGATGGCGAGGAGCAGGTCCTTGCGGGTGGGCGCGCACATGACGCCGTGCGCGTAGTAGAAGGGCGGGGTGCTGGTGAGCGCCTCGCGCGCCGTGGTGGTGGCCGTGGTGGCCACGGACGCGTCGTCGGCCGTGCCAGTAATGTGCGGCGGGGATGAGGACCCCGCGCCCCCATGGCCGTGCTTCGGCCACTTGTGCGGCGGCGCCTCCATGGCGTCCGCGCGGAGGCGGCGGCGGCGGAGGTGGGAGCAGAAGAGGTCGGCGAGGAGGAGGATGACGATGGTGAGGAAGACGGCCAGGCTGAGGGCCACCATGACGCTCACCCCCACGCTCAGCCTCGACACGCCGTCGGTCGCCATCTCGGCCTCCGCCCTCAGCCCGCTCGCCAAGCCCGTGGTCAGCTGGAGTGGCGAGTGCGTGTGCTGTACTTGCAACGAATGAAGTGGTCACTGCCTCACTGGTGAGTCAAGCTCTGGTGGCAACAAAATAGAGGACTAGTCCCTCGGTTAGAGCGGCTATCTCATTGTCTAATCAAAGTGGCCTAATCTAATCCACTGTTTGTCTCGTAACGATCAACTGCCGTCGGCGTCGCCGAGGCGAGCCAGCCCTTCCAAAAGCTAGGGCCTAGTGCGCTTAGCGACATGGATTAGGGCGTTCTTAATGGTCTGCACAGGCCTGCCAGAGGTACCACGGCGTGGCCGGGGCCTTTCGGTGGCGACGTGGGGCAGAGTTGTCATGGAGAGCAGAGGCGGTTCTGCGGGGTGAGCACTGAGCAGCGCAAAGGAGAAAGGAGACGGTCTCGCGTGGAGAAAAGGAGGGAGGAGACGGGGGTGGTTTTGGCGGGAGAGGGAGGTCGCCGGTCTGTTTGGTGCAGGTGCGGATCCAAAGATTCTGCGGTTTTCTGCTCTCTGACCACACGAGGCTGCACGGGTCGTGTGTGCATCATTAGAGGGGCCGTGGCCATTGACCGTCGGCGTGTCCCTACTGCATGACTGGCATTTGCCCAAGTCGTAGCCTTGGTCGTGCTCGTGCTCGTGCTCGTTCTTCAAACATGCAGCTTTGCTTCAAACTTTGTGGCGGGCCAGTACATTCAGGCAAAGGCAAATACTTCCTCCATTCCACAATGTAATGCGTCCGTGTTTTCCGAGATTCGACTTTGACCGTAAATTTAACCAACGAGACCGACTACGATGGGATCAAAAATTATATTACCGATTCATCTCGAAAATACGAATTCAGTGGTATAACTTTTGCTCCCACCGCAATCAGCTTGATGGTTAAATTTACGGTCAAAGTTAAATCTTGAAAAGCGCGGGCACTATATTGTGGAATGAAGGGAGTACTAGTACTACTATACTTCCTTCGATCCAAATAATTTTCACTGATCTGTTTTTGAATGGTTTTCTGTTAATTAGCTCAACAATTCTCTTCTTCTTAACTAATTGATGAGGCAATTCTTTCGCCTCCATTTCAGAAATAAGTTTTCCCCTTTTGGACTAAGGTCGACCTAACTTAATTCAAAACTACGAAACTAACTATGGATCGGACGGAGTACTATACAACACAGGCGAACAATACTACATGCACACACCACGCGGCGAAGCATGAATGGCGAAACTGTGTAAACCATTTGTTTTCTACGAATAAATAGCTAAAAACTATCACAATTAAGGCGAACCTTAAAAATATACTACCACTCTCGTGGCAATTCATCACAATTGGTAGTTCTTTTTTGTCATGGTTCTAAAAAGTGGTATTTTTTTGGTAAGGGTCATCCTAATTGTGATAGTTATTAGCCATTCACTTGTTTTCTGCAGATCATTCAAGTCCCTCGGAAAAGCTAAAATCTTACAAAGATTAAAGTTTGGTTATGGATGATTTTCTACAATGCCAACCAAACATGTTCATTACTTTTGTACTCTCTCCTCGAAATAATTGAGTTTTTAAGGTTCATTATTCTAAGTCAAACTTAATTAAGTTTGACCAAATATGTATGAAAAAATGTCAACATCTACAATGAAAAAATGTTTCATTAGTGTCGGGTGGTAGGTGCGACATATGCCAACGGGTGGCTTATCATTGTGGGATCCAGTAAGACGTCGCCGGTGCCTGGAAGCGGGATGAGGCGAAGACATGCACGCCGGCGAATCTTACCCAGCTTCAAGGCTCTTCGTGGAGATAACACCCCTACTGCTCCTCTGCGGGGTCTCCGCATGATCACTAGATGAACGAGTGGCTACAAGATGCTCCTTGAGTTGTTTGGCGAGAAGAAGAAGAAGGGCACGGCTAGCTCTCCTCTCCTTTGCATGGGTGCCCCGGGGGGTTTATATAGGCCCACCCCCGGGGTACAATGGTAATCCGGCTGGACGTGGGCCCTAGCCGTCTGTGTCTACGCTCGCCGGCTTCTGCGCCGGCTGCTGGGGCCCGCCGACTGGTGGGTCCCGCCGGCTGCCAGCTCCTTGGTCGACAGGCAGGCCCCACTGTCAAGGGCCTTGTCGGTGGCTGGTTACTGTTGCCTCAAACCTGGTGACGAGGGCTTCACCGAGGTAAGCGTGACTACAGTGCCGCCGCCCGGCGGGCGATCGCTGTAGCCTCACCTCGTCTTGTCTCCTTAATGGGGCGTCTCCTTCGAGGGAGGAAGCAAGCCGGCTGTGGGGAGCCGACCCTGTCTTGGACCGACTGGGGGAGGCCTGGCCGCCTTCGGGTGTCTCTCTGCCTGAAGGGGCCCACCGCCCGTGGGCCGCGCTGACAGCCCGTCGTGGGTGGCATCAGGGTCAACATGGCAACAGTGCCGCGCCGGACGGGTCATGGCCACCCCGTACGGCGCACTGTGCCAGGCGTGCTCCGGGATTCGGGGGTGGCAGGCTTTACTGTAGCCACGCCCCGTCACATCGCCGTTATGTGGATGCAGACTTCGAGGGTACGATCTTGACCGCTTTGTGGGAGTCGGCTTCTCGCGGCCGGCTTCTTGGAGCCGGCCCTCCCGCGGCTTTCTTCATGAGGGCTAAAGCCGGGCCGTATTCCGATAGTCGGCCTGGGAGACAGCCGGCAAAGGGAAGGCGGCCCCACGTCTTGGATTCTTGAGGGCCGGATCGACTCGTAATTTTTTCAGAAGGGCCAGGGGGAGCTGGCTAGGCTACCCGTGGTCGTTTACTCCGACAGTAGTCCCCGAAGATGATCGAGCTTCGAGGCTGACAAAGGGACGAGAAGCTTGGTCAGCTTCCTATCCTGAGGAGCCGGCTTTGCTTATGCGCGCCGTCTTCGGAAAGCTCCGTATCTTGCAGGCGGGAACGTGGGTCGGCCTGCGAGCTGACCGCGCGCTACCCCGCGGACCACGTGGCAAGGAAAGCCTGCCAACGCACGCGCGCGATGGGACGCCGCCGCAGGCCCAGGCCCGCCACTTCTAGGCCTCGGCCCAAGCGCGGATCTTCTGCGGCCCACAACGGACTGCTCGCCTTCCCGCGGCGGTTTCATTTCGTCATCAGGGCGCAATAATCACGGGACGTGGGGGAGTGGGCGCAGTTGATCCCATGTTCCCCCACACCACGCCTCCTCGGCTCCGCCGCACGGGTCTATAAGTAGGGGGAGGAGAGGGAGCGGCAGAGGCTCGCACGCTCTCCCTCGCTCCACCCTTTCTCACCTTCCTTCTCCTTCCTTCCGCCGCCGCAGCGACCCATTGCCGCGCCGCTCCGCCGTCGGGCCTCTCGGTTCCTTCGGTCCCGCCGTAGCGGGGTCGTGCGCGTCTCCGCCGTCGCATTGCCTTGTTCCTCGCCACGTCGCTCCCATGGCGTTGTCGAGCTCGTGGGACGGCTCCAACGTCCACGAGGACCACGTTGAGTTCCTCCGCCGGACGCGGTGTCTGCCGGGCGAGAACTACGTGCGGGTTCGTCATGCGCTGGCGAGGGGGATTTTGCCGGCACCGGAGGAGGGCGAGCGGGTAATCTTCCGCTCACACTGCCTGCGCGGCTTCGGCCTCCCGGCGAGCGGATTCCTTCGCGCTTTTCTTGAGTTTTACCACCTCCAGCCGCATCACCTCACACCCAACGCGGTGATGCTGCTGTCGGCTTTCGTCACCCTGTGCGAGGGCTTTCTTGGGGTTCCCCCCACTCTCGAGCTCTGGGGAGAATTCTTCCAGTGCAAGCTCGGCACCGTTGTCGCGGGCGTGCCCGCCCCTTGCGGAGCCTTCATTGCCATGAGGCGGACGGGCGAGAACAATCCGTTCCTGCCCATCCCGCTGATCCAGTCGGTGAAACTCTGGCAGAAGTCCTTTTTTTACGTGAAGAACGTCGCCCAACAAGGCGACTTCGTCAACCTGCCGGCTTACGTAGCCGGCCCGCCGGCTGGGAGGCAACCCTCGTGGAGCTACCGGGCCAGGTCGTTGTCTCAGGCCGGGAACGCAGCCGTCGCCCGGCTCTGGGTGATGATCCAGTCGGAGGGCCTGACCGGAGCCGACCTGGTGGCCGCCTTCATGGAGCGCCGAGTACTTCCACTCCAAGGCCGGCCTCACATGATTTGTCAGATGAGCGGCCGCTTCGACCCGTGCCGGCTGAGCACCAAGGAGATGCCTCATGTCGAGGTGTCTTACATGGTGAACTACATCTCCAACTGCAAGCTCGCCGAGGATTGGCGATACGGCAAGGGGCCGTATTCTCGCGCCAACCCTTCGCCTGCTGTAAGTTTTTCTTCTTTTCTTCCTTTTTGTAGCCGGCCTCATGATGGCCGACTACTGATCAATTGGTTTGTCCTCAGCAGAACCCTCTTCTTTCGCCGACGGCCGGGGCCGCAGGGGTAGAGCGCCAGCTCCTCCCCGACCGCACGGTGGACGACGTCGATGATCCAGACCTGGGAGCGGCCGCCATGGAAGATGCCTTCATGGGGGAAGGCGACGAGGCAGGCGGCGCGGGGCTCGGGGCCGGCCTCGAGGACTGGGCGGACGATGACGAGGTCGAAGTCGTTCCGCACCGCCAGCCGGTGCTTGATCATCAAGGCGCGGGCCCGTCTGCCGCACCGGCTGCCCGTGGCGGCACGCAGAAACGCCGGGCCGCGTCGACCTACTTCGGAAGCCGGCCGAAGAAATCCAAGGGTTCCACGGCGGCGACCAAGCGGGATGAGGCGGCCGTTAAGGCGGCCCGTTTCCGCAAGGCGGTGAAACAGCCGCAGGCGATCTCGGCGTAAGCGTCAAACGTCTTGTATTTTTTGTTGTCCTCTTCGATTGAGGCTCTTCTAAACTTTTCTTTGCTCGCTGGGCAGGGCACCACTTTCCCTCGAGCGAGGTCCTGGCGGCTCCGTAGTCGGGCCGACTGGAGGGTCCTCAGGCTCCCGCCGCGTGGGTCCCCGCGCCGACCTCATGGAGGCCACGGAGCAGAACGCACGGGAGGCGCGGGAGGAGCGGGAGGCGGCGGAGAGAAGGACCGCCCAGGCAGCGAAGGAGCAGGCCGACGCAGCGGCCAAGGCCCGGGCGGAGGCGGCGGCCGCGGAGAAGGAGGCGGAGGCCTCGCGCAACCAGCCTCCGCAGCTCGTCGTTCCCCTCCGCGCCATGGCCCCCGACATCCCCGTGCCCCCGTCGGAGGAGGTCGACCGAGACCCACCGGTGATGGAGAGGAGGGAGGACCACATGGTCTTCGTGGAGGAGGCGCCACAGACGGCGCCGACTGGAGCGGGCCAAAGCGGCCAACCAGCCACGGCGCCAGAGCAGCCGGCCGGGGGCGAGCCGGAGGCAGGGGCCGGCCTCGAGGTGCAGCCGGCATTTCACCGGCGCGCAGGGGGAGCTACCTCTGCGCCGGAGCCGCACAGAGCTGCGGGCGCCAGCCGGACGGCGGAGGCCCTGGAGGCGGCCATCGCCAGCACGTCCGAGTGGACGCCCAGCGGGGGGACGGCCGAGCTGAACACGGCGGCCCAGGAGGTCCGGAACTGGCTTCAAGCCCAGGCTGCTTCGCTGCAGCGATATACCCAAGAGTTCCTCACGACGCGGGCCGTCATCCGGGTGAGCCTTCTGGCCTTGGTTGTTTTGCTTTTTTGATTTCTTCCGTGGGGGCGCGTCAGCGCACCCACTGGGTGTAGTCCCCGAGTTCCGAGTCGGCTGCTGAGCAGGCGGCTTGGAACTTACTAGGTCCTGACAGCTATCTTATTCTTGCATCCTGTCTGATCTTCCAGGAATACCATAACCTTCGCGCTGCTGCCTTCAACTCCCAGGCTCAGGAGCTGGGCCAGAAAACCGAGGACCTGACCAACAGCCGGAGTGCGTGCTTTGTCTCGTTCATCTCCTGTGGGGGCGCGTCAGCGCACCCGCTGGGTGTAGTCCCCGAGATTCGGGCCGACTGTTGAGCAGTCGGGTCGGATCTTCCCTGACGACTTCTTCCTTATTGATTTTTCCTTTGTCTTCATGCTTGCAGGAGCCAATGCCGACTTGAGGGAGCAGCTCAGCGGGGCCCAGACCGCCCTTCGCGCCAAGGAAGCTGAGTGCAACGCCTTAGTCCTGGAGCGTGACCGCCTGGCCAAGAAGTTGGCCGACCAGGAGGAGAGCCACAAGGCGGCCCTGAAGAAGGCGCAAGACAGCGAGGACGCCCTCAAAGCTGAGTTCGAGACCAAAGCGGCGGGCTGGGCTGAGGCAAAACAAGCGCTGAGCGAGGGCTACGGCCGGGTTGAGGATCTGATCGATGGTAAGCCGCCTTCCTCACTCCTTGCTTTCCCCTTGCCCCCTGATTTGTGTTCTGACTTGTGCTGCTTTTTGTTCTTTATGCAGACTACTTCCCCGGCCACTCCGTCATTGCCACCCAGACCATCGAGGCCCACCGCGAGGCGCGCCGGCAGGCGGGGGATGAAATCGCGCCGGACGCGAGCCGGACGCTTGAGGAGCAACTCTTGGCGGTCCAAGCCCGGCTGCAGCCGGCTCACCGCATGCTCCGCCACCTCCAGCGCGCCGGGGCGCAGGTGTTGGCCGCCCTTTGGCCAGACGAAGCGATTCCCCGCACCCCGAGTTAGACTGCCGACTGGCTGGAGGTTGCGGTTGGCCGCTTTGAGGCCTGGAAGGCATCGGCAGCCCGGCTTGGAGCTGGGCGGGCGCTGGAGTTCGTCCGAGCCTGGTATCCCGGGCTGAACCTGGACCAGCTGCGCACCTGGCGGCTGGAAGCCGACGAGGAGATGGAGGAGGTGCGGCCGGCTATCGCTCAGCGTGCCTCGACGATCGCCGAGTGCACTGAGATCAGCGCCTTTGCTCCTGAGATAAATGACGACGGCGTTTCCTAGCCGGAGGAATGATTCGGGCTGGACCCGGCAGAGGGTGAGGACTCGTCGGAGGAGATCGCTTCCAGCGATGAAGGTGAAGACGACGAAGGAGAGGAAGGCGAAGACGTCGAGCCGGCCGGTGAAGCGGCCAGCCAGCCTCAGCTTGACCGTGTCTCCAGCAACGAGGCGCGTGCTAGCGCGCCCTCTGCAGGAGGTGGTGATCATGCCGAGGCTCGCCAGCCGGCCACTCCTCCAGCCAGCACTGCCGTCTCTACCGACCTGCTCGACTCACCAGTCGTTCCCTTGGCTTAATCTGCCGTCCTTGCTTTTCCTGCTTGTTACTCTTTGAACAATTTTTATTAAACTTGTGTAGTTCCACCCACTGGGGGTGTATTCAAACTATGTTGAATGCTGGCCTTTCGAAAGTCTTTTGTGTAAATATGATCGTGTGTGTGTTTGGCTTCCATTCGCGTATGCTTTTTATCCTTAGGCTGTTTCCTTTGCCGCCTTCCCCTGGCTGCTGCCTTCCCAACCGGCAGCTGCTCTGCAGCCTGTGGCTAGGGAAGAACTTGGCTATATTTTTTTTTGGGAAGGCAAGTACTCGAGCTTTCTTAGATTGAAGCGAGGTGAATGGAAGCCGGCCGGCCGACTACTCTGGTAGTCGGTCGGTGGTGGGAGAAAAACCGGCTTTTGTTATATTAGTCCGTTAGTCCCTAGCCGTTTTTCATGTGGGCGTCCTTTCCTGCCTTTAACTCTTGCTAGCCGGACAGCCGGTTTTTCGAACTGCGACTTTTGGCAAGAGAAGACTTGGGTGCCGGCACACTACTTGTCTGACCGCGGGTAGGACTTCTAATATAACTCAAGGCGGCCAGTCCCCGGGCCGACTAGTCGAACCCGGTGCCGGACGAAAAAAGTGAATGTAATGACATGATCATAAGCATGATACTCGTCATTCATAGATAAAAGATGGCAGTCCCCAAGCTCTCCTCGGGGGGCCTATTGTCTCGTACTTAGTACAAAAGTTAGCGTGATACATACTGCATTTCAACTGTAAAATCTTCGGAGGAGGTTGCGTTCCATGGTCGTTCCGACTCCTTGCCGGAGTCGTCTCTCTTTCATACCTTCGGCTTCTGTGCGTCGATCAGGTAGTACGAGTCATTTCCCAGCGCTCTGCTAATGACAAAGGGGCCTTCCCAAGGGGCCGAGAGCTTGTGCTGGCCGGCTGTTCGCTGGATCAGCCGGAGCACGAGGTCGCCCTCTTGGAAAGATCTTGGTCTGACCTTCCGGCTGTGGTAGCGGCGCAAGCCCTGCTGGTAGATGGCGGACCGGCTGAGGGCTAACAGCCGGCCTTCTTCCAGCAGGTCGACGCCGTCTTCTCGTGCTTCCTTGGCCTCCGCCTCCGTGTACATGGTTACCCAAGGTGAGTCGAACTCGATGTCAGTTGGGATGACTGCCTCGGCACCATACACGAGGAAGAAAGGAGTGAAGCCGGTTGACTTGTTTGGGGTAGTGCACAGACTCCAGAGGAAGGCCGACAGCTCATCGAGCCAACAGCCGGCCGAACGTTCCAGTGGTACGACCAGTCGGGGCTTGATGCCGGAAAGGATGAGGCCGTTGGCTCGCTCGACTTGGCCGTTTGACTGCGGGTGGGCAACGGACGCTAAGTCCAACCGGATGCCCTATGTCGCGCAGAAACGTGCCAAAGCTCCCTTGGCGAAATTCGTGCCGTTGTCGGTGATGATGCTGTGTGGCACGTCGTACCGAGTTGTTATATCTGCGATGAATGTCACGGCGGTCGGCCCATTCAGCTTCTTGATCGGCTTTGCCTCAATCCATTTGGTGAATTTGTCCACGGCGACAAGCAGATGTGTCATGCCGCCGCGCGCCGTCTTGAATGGGCCCACCATGTCCAGTCCCCAAACGGCGAAGGGCCAAGTGAGGGGAATGGTCTTGAGTGCCGAAGCCGTCATGTGTTGCTTGGAGCTGAAGACTTGGCACCCTTTGCAATGTTTAACTAACTCCTTGGCGTCATCCAAAGCAGTCGGCCAAAAGAACCCATGGCGGAAAGCTTTGGCGACGAGTGATCTTGAGGCCGCATGGTGGCCGCATTCTCCTTGGTGGATGTCTCTGAGGATTGCAATGCCCTTCTCTTGCTCGACACATCGCTGGAAGACTCCAGTGACACTGCGCCTGACGAGCTCTCTGTTGACGATTGTGTATGCTCCGGCTCGGCGTTGGACTTGTCTTGCCTCTGTTTCGTCAGCCGGCAGATCTTGGTTTATTAGGAAGTTGAGGATGGACTGGGCCCATGATGGAGCTGCGACTTCTTCTCTTGCCAACACGGCTACTGCGACCAGGGCGGGCGGGCTGGGTGGTGAAATGCTGGAGTCGGCTGCCGCCTGTTGTGTTGGTGCAGTCCCCGGGCCGACTACCGCAGTCCCCGAGCCGGGTGTGGCAGTCCCCGGGTCGGGCGTAACTATGGAAGTCCCCGAGCCGCCTACTGACGTCCCCAGGCCGACTATCGAAGTCCCCGGGTCACCTGCTTGGTTCTTCAAGCCGGACCCAGCTGCGTCGGGGTCAGGCGGCACGAAGATGGAATCGGACTCTGGAGACGGCTTGATAGACGGCTTGAGGAGGCATTGCAGAGAGACACCGTTTGGTATTGCCTGCCGAGTGGAGCCTATTCGAGCCAGGGTATCAGCTGGCTCGTTGTCGGCTCGCGGTACGTGGAGGAACTCGCATCCTTCAAAGTACCCGCTGATCTGCTGAACGAGGAAGCGGTAGCTTGCTATATTTGCGTCCTTGGCGTCCCAGTCGCCGGATGATTGCTGGACTACCAAGTCCGATTCGCCGTAACATAGGATCCGGCGTATGCCGAGCTCTTTGGCAAGCCGGAGCCCGTGTATGAGCGCCTCGTACTCGGCCACGTTGTTGGAGGCGGCAAAGTGAATTTGCAGCGTGTATCTGAGCTTGTCGCCTTTGGGAGAGGTGAGGATGACGCCAGCTCCCAAGCCGGTGTGCATCTTGGACCCGTCGAAGTGCATGCGCCAATGAGTGGAGTCGGGAGCTGGCAGCAGGTACTGGGTCTCGGCCCAGTCGACGAGGAAGTCGGCCAATGCTTGGGACTTGATGGCGGTGCGAGGCTGGTAGAAGATCGTGTAGGGGTCAGCTCGATGGCCCATTTCGCCACCCGGCCAGATGCATCCCGGCTGCCTATGATCTCAGCAAGCGGGGCGGTGCATACGACCGTGACGGGGTGCTCTTGGAAGTAGGGCTTCAGCTTCTTGGCGGCGAAGTACACGCCATAGCACATCTTCTGGTAGTGCGGGTAGTTCTGCTTCGAGGTAGACAACACCTCACTCAAATAGTACACCGGCCTCTGGACCGGCTGGGCTCGGCCCTCTTCTGGGCGCTGGACTACGATGACGGTGCTGACCACCCGGCTGGTTGCAGCAATGTAGAGGAGCATGGGCTCTTTCTCAGTCGGCGCCGCTAGGACAGGCGGCGTGGCCAGGATCTTCTTCAGCTCATGAAAAGCTTGGTCGGCTTGGTCGTTCCACTCGAAGTGAGTGGTCTTCTTCATGAGGCGGTAGAGGGGGAGAGCTTTCTCTCCGAGCCGGCTGATGAAGCGGTTCAGGGAGGCCAAGCACCCGGTGAACTTCTGGACATCTCGAAGTTTGGTGGGAATCGCCATTCTCTCAATGGCCTTGATCTTTACCGGGTTGCATTCGATGCCGCATTCAGAGACCAGGAAGCCTAGGAGCTGGCCGGCTGGCACTCTGAACACGCATTTCTCGGGGTTGAGCTTGATCTAGAACCGGCGCAGGTTCTCAAATGTTTCCTTGAGGTCTTCCAGCAAGGTGTCGCGCTTCTCCGTCTTCACCACAATGTCGTCTACGTAGACGTGGGCATTTCTGCCGAGCTGCTTGAGGAGGCACTTCTGCATGCAACGCTGAAAAGTGGCACCGGCATTTCTTAAGCCGAATGTCATAGTCAGGTAGCAGAAATCTCCAAATGGCGTGATGAAGGCGGTCTTCAGGCGGTCAGTCGAATCTAGCTTTATCTGGTGGTATCCTGAGTAAGCATCCAAGAAACTCAACAGCTCGCATCCGGCCGTGGAGTCTATCAGTTGATCAATCCTCGGCAGGGCAAAGGGATCTTTGGGGCAGGCCTTGTTGAGGCTCGTGTAGTCTATGCACATGCGCCACTTGTTGTTCTTCTCTAGCACGAGGACCGGGTTGGCGAGCCACTCTGGAAAGAAAACCTCCATAATGAAGCCGGCTGCCAGAAGCCGGGCTATCTCTTCTCCTACAATCCTTCTTTTCTCCTTCGACAGTCGGCAGAGGGGTTGTTTGACTGGTTTTGCGCCTTCTCGGACGTGTAGCTTGTGCTCGGCGAATTCCTTCGGAACACCCGGTATGTCCTTAGGGGACCATGCAAAGATGTCCCGATTCTCACAGAGGAAATCGGCGAGCTCGCCTTTCTATTTGCTGTTTAGGTTTGCCCCCATGACGGCAAACCTTTCTGGGTGCTCGGGGTCAAGAGGTATCTTCTTCGTCTCCTTGGCCGGCTGGAAAGATCCTTGGGCATCACACTCCTTGGGATCGGGGGACAGGGCCGGCCGTTTGCCAGCCATGGCCACGACTCAGTCCAACATCTTCTTTTCTTCGGCAACCACAAGGGACTCGGCCAGCCGGCTGCTGGCTGCTGCGCACTCGGAAGATTTCTTGTAATCGCTGGCTATGGTGATGATGCCCTTGGCGCTCGGCATCTTCATCTTGAGGTAAGCATAGTGGGGAACAGCCATGAACTTGGCCAAGGCAGGACGGCCAAGCAATGCATGGTAGGGGCTCTCCAGGTCCACCACTTCAAACCAAATCGCTTCTCGGCGGAAATGATCCTTGTCCCCAAAGAGAACATCAATCTTGATCTTGCCAATGGGGGTGCAGGACAGGCCAGGTACAATGCCATGGAACACAGTCCGAGTAGGCATGAGTTGCTTCGTCTTGACGTTCAGCTTCTCCAGGGTGTCATGGTACAGGATGTTGATGCTGCTCCCGCCGTCTATCAGCACGCGGGAGAAACGGGCGGCGCGTCTGTCCGTTGCAAGGGTGGCATCCAAAACCAACGCATAAGAGCCGGGAGATGGCATCACCTCTGGGTGGTCGGCCCGGCTCCAGCTGATAGGCTTTTTTGACCAGTGCATGTGCTCGGCGGGGTTGGTAGCGACCACGTTGACTTCCTGGTGCTCTCGGCGTCTGCTGCGCCGGCCTTTGGGCTGGCTTGTAAAGACGACATAGGCGGCATGCTCGTCGGGGAACTCATCGTGCATAGCTCCGACTGCTGGCCGAGCGGTCGGCAGCTGCGGAGCCGGAGGCGGCGGACCAGCAGGCGGAGGCGGCGCGAGCCCTTCGCCTTTGGAGATTCGGGTGAGACAGTGGCACTTCCGGGTTGTGTGGTTGGACGGCTTCGCGCCGCTGTGGAACTTGCATGGGGCGTCAAGAGTTTGCTCGTAGGAGAAGGCCGGCTGCCAAGCCGGCCTGCCACCCCTCTGCTTCTTGGGTGTGGGCCGCCCTTCGGGCTGCTCGTCTTCGACTGTGGCCACCTGCCAACTGGTGGAGAGCGGCATGGGGCCCTAACGCTTGTGGTCGTTCTGGTACGGGCGTCGGCTGGAGTCCCCAGCCGGCGTCTTGGGCGCCGGGTTGAGTACCTTCCCGGACGCGTCTACCCGGAGTTCAGTCTTCATTGAGGAGTCGGCGGTGGCGTACTTGTCCGCTATGACCAGAAGCTCGTCGAGGGTAGTCGGCTCATCGCAGAGGAGCTTGTGCTTGAGGAGGGTGCCTTCTCGGCACCCGGCAATGAAGTATTCTATGGCTTGCACCTCATGCACCCCTTCACAAGAGTTGCGGAGCTCGGCCCAACGCGTGAGGTAGTCGCGAGTGGATTCGGCGGGGCCTTGTACGTACAAGGAGAGATGTCTGGGCTTGGGAGCCCGCTTGTAGGTGCTGGTGAAGTTGCGGACGAAGGCTTCTGTGAAGTCTAGCCAGCTGTTGATGCTGTATGGCCTGAGGCTGTTGAGCCAGGTCCGTGCCGTGCCTTGCAGCATGAGGGGCACGTACTTCACGGCAACGCGCCTGTTGCCGTTTGATATGTGAACCGCTGTGGAGTAGTCGATCAACCAATCTTCCGGCTTCACGGTTGGGCGTGTCTCTTGGGAGCGAGAACCCTTTGGGGAAAGGCTCGTCACGGATCCGGGGCCCGAAGCAAGGCGGGCCGACATCATCTTCCTCTTCTAGCGCCAGGGATCGCGCTAGGCGGTCGATCCGATGGCGGGCGTCGTTCTCGCCGACTCCTTCGCGGCGACCTAGTCGGCCGCTGAGAGTCGGATGCGTGACAGGCGGTGGGGTGGGATATCTCTCCCCACGAGGCGGAGGCGGAGGCGGGTTGCCCCGCCGCTCCACGGCCCGAGGACGACCTTCTGCGTCTTGCTCGATGGAGATCCGGGTTCGGCTTCGGCTGGCAGCCGGCTCTTTCTCGTGTCGCGTGCGGGTTTTACCCGCAGTCGGCGTCCGGGACATCGCGCCGTGCTCTCGGTGCGGGGGAGGGCTTTCCGCGCGGGCGTCGGCTTCGTGCCGCTGCGCGGCTGCATTGATTAGTTGCTGGATGCGTCTGGTCATGTGGGGGAGTTCTTCGGCCCCCAGTCCGTCTAGCTCGTCTACGGCCGCCTGGGCGGCGCGCAGTTTCTCAAGTGGAGTGGCGTAGACTAGGCGGTCGACTCCTAGCGTGCCGGCGAGGGCAGTGCCGCGCTGTCTGACAACGCCGGCTCGGCTTGGCCCGCCTGGGGGCGGCGTGCCAAAGGCGGTGCGGTCGGCTTCGCGCTGGTGGGCCTCAGTGAGGCGTCTCATGGAAGCCAACTTCCGGCCCTCCGCGAGGAGGGCGAGGCGGCGAGCCTCCAGTGCTTCGGCGTCGGCATCGGCCGGGAGGGGGATGGACAAGTCGTGGACCGCCGCATGCGGGGCGTCGAGGGCGTTCTCGCCAGAAGCGCCGCCGTGGCCGATGACCATCACCTCGGTGGTGGCACCGTCGCAGCCATCGGCCCGGGGAAGCGGGTCGTTGTAGATCGCGTCGTCGGTGGGGAAAGCGTCGAGCGAGGCCGTGTTGGAGCCGACAGGCATCGGATCGGTGGAGCCAACAGACTCCAAGTCCACAGCAGGCTCGCCGGAGACGTGGAGCTGGCCGAGGAGGTTGACGAGGTGGTCGGTGCCCGCGTCAGAGGCGGGCTCGTCGGAGATGAGGGTCTCGTCAAGGAGATCGGCGAGGCCGCTCGCTGCGCAGACGTTGGTGATGCCTTGCAGCGCGTCGTGGCGTGCCGGGCTGGCTACGCTCGCTGGGGAGGAAGAGGGTTCCCGTCCAGAACAGGTCTCCGGACGACGGTGCACCTGGCCCCACGGTGGGCGCCAAATGTCGGGTGGTAGGTGCGACATATGCCAACGGGTGGCTTGTCATTGTGGGAGCCAGTAAGACGTCGCCGGTGCCTGGAAGCGGGATGAGGCGAAGACATGCACGCCGGTGAATCTTACCCAGCTTCAGGGCTCTCCGTGGAGATAACACCCCTACTGCTGCTCTGCAGGGTCTCTGCATGATCACTAGATGAACGAGTGGCTACAAGATGCTCCTTGAGCTGTTTGGCGAGAAGAAGAAGAAGGGCACGGCTAGCTCTCCTCTCCTCTCTATGTGGTGTCTAAAACTAGCTCAGATCCATCCTTTGCATGGGTGCCCCGGGGGGTTTGTATAGGCCCACCCCCGGGGGTACAATGGTAATCCGGCTGGGCGTGGGCCCTAGCTATCTGTGTCTACGCTCGCCGGCTTCTGCGCTGGCTGCTGGGGCCCGCCGGCTGGTGGGTCCCGCCGGCTGCCGGCTCCTTGGTCGACAGGCAGGCCCCACTGTCAAGGGCCTTGTCGGTGGCTGGTTACTGTTGCCTCAAACCTGGTGACGAGGGCTTCGCCGAGGTAAGCGTGGCTACAGTGCCGTCGCCCGGCGGGCGATCGCTGTAGCCTCACCTCGTCTTGTCTCCTTAATGGGGCATCTCCTTCAAGGGAGGAAGCAAGCCGGCTGTGGGGAGCCGGCCCTGTCTTGGACCGACTGGGGGAGGCCTGGCCGCCTTCGGGTGTCTCTCTGCCTGAAGGGGCCCACCGCCCGTGGGCCGCGCTGACAGCCCGTCATGGGTGGTATCAGGGTCAACATGGCAATAGTGCCGCGTCGGACGGGTCATGGCCACCCCGTACGGCGCACTGTGCCAGGCATGCTCCGGGATTCGGGGGTGGCAGGCTTTACTGTAGCCACGCCCCGCCACATCGCCGTTATGTGGATGCAGACTTCGAGGGTACGATCTTGACCGCTTTGTGGGAGTCGGCTTCTCGCGGCCGGCTTCTTGGAGCCGGCCCTCCCGCGACTTTCTTCATGAGGGCTAAAGCCGGGCCGCCTTCTGATAGTCGGCCTGGGAGACAGCCGGCAAGGGGAAGGCGGCCCCACGTCTTGGATTCTTGAGGGCAGGGTCGGCTCGTAATTTTTTCAGAAGGGCCAGGGGGAGCCGGCTAGGCTACCCGTGGTCGTTTACTCCGACAATTAGACTCATTAAGAAATACTATTCCACGGTAAATATTTTGATATCGTAAATCTCAGTTGATTTTCCTATAGACTTGGACAGACTTAGAAAAGCATTTAGAACAATCATATAACTTATTTGGAGTGGGGGAAGTAGATTATGTGACAAGGATGAGATTATTCATCATCTTTTCTTTGCTTGCTCGACATCCTCTTATATGTGGAGTGCTATACGCAGTACCATGACGATGTATGAGTATGATAGGCCTGGTTGTTTTACCCCATTTTTTTGCGGGTTGTTGACTTTTACGCGGCAATTTGGAAAATCCGCAACAAAGCTTTGCTTCAAGAAAAATGATTTAATATCATCTCTCGCTGATATGATTTGTTATGTGCGTGTTTCTTTTGTTTGTGGGGTAAGTTTGCAAAATGATGC